>NW_027274491.1:0-98772 GCF_030028105.1 Mobula birostris | reverse complement strand
GCATGTGATTCAGGGCGTGAGTTTCAGGATATGAGATTCATGGCAGGAGTTTCAGTGCAGGAGTTTCAGGGCATGAGATTCAGGGCATGAGTTTCAGTGCATGAGTTTGAGGGCAGGAGTTTCAAGGCATGAGATTCAGGGCATGAGTTTCAGTGCATGAGTTTGAGGGAAGGAGTTTCAGGGCATGAGATTCAGGGCATGAGTTTCAGGGCATGAGATCAGGGTAGGTATTTCAGGGCATGTAATTTAGGGCATGAGATTCTGGGCATATGATTCAGGGCAGGAGTTTTAGGGCATGTGATTCAGGGCATGAGTTTCAGTGCATGAGTTTCAGGGCAGGAGTTTCAGGGTATGTGATTTAGGGCATGAGTTTCAGGGCATGAGATTCAGGGCTTGAGTTTCAGGGCATGAGGTTCAGGGCATGAGTTTCAGGGCATGAGATTCAGGGCATGAGTTTCAGTGCAGGAACTTGAGGGCATGAGATTCAGTGCACGAGTTTCAGAGCATGAGATTCAGGGCATGAGATTCAGGGCATGATTTTCAGGGCAGGAGATTCAGGGCAGGTGTTTCAGTGCAGGAGTTTCAGGGCATGAGATTCAGGGCATGAGATTCAGGGCATGAGTTTCAGGACAGGAGATTCAGGGCATGAGTTTCAGGACATGAGTCTCAGGGCATGAGTTTCAGGGCAGGAGTTTCAGGGCATGTGATTCAGGGCGTGAGTTTCAGGATATGAGATTCATGGCATGAGTTTCAGTGCAGGAGTTTCAGGGCATGAGATTCAGAGCATGAGTTTCAGGGTAGGTGATTCAGGGCAGGAGTTTCAGGACATGAGATTCAGGGCATGAGTTTCAGTGCAGGAACTTGACGTCATGAGATTCAGTGCACGAGTTTCAGAGCATGAGATTCAGGGCATGAGATTCAGGGCATCTGATTCAGGGCAGGAGTTTTAGGGCATGTGATTCAGGGCATGAGTTTCAGTGCATGAGTTTCAGGGCAGGAGTTTCAGGGTATGTGATTTAGGGCATGAGTTTCAGGGCCTGAGATTCAGGGCTTGAGTTTCAGGGCATGAGGTTCAGGGCATGAGTTTCAGGGCATGAGATTCAGGGCATGAGTTTCAGTGCAGGAACTTGAGGGCATGAGATTCAGTGCACGAGTTTCAGAGCATGAGATTCAGGGCATGAGATTCAGGGCATGATTTTCAGGGCAGGAGATTCAGGGCAGGTGTTTCAGTGCAGGAGTTTCAGGGCATGAGATTCAGGGCATGAGATTCAGGGCATGAGTTTCAGGACAGGAGATTCAGGGCATGAGTTTCAGGACATGAGTTTCAGGGCATGAGTTTCAGGGCAGGAGTTTCAGGGCATGTGATTCAGGGCGTGAGTTTCAGGATATGAGATTCATGGCATGAGTTTCAGTGCAGGAGTTTCAGGGCATGAGATTCAGAGCATGAGTTTCAGGGTAGGTGATTCAGGGCAGGAGTTTCAGGACATGAGATTCAGGGCATGAGTTTCAGTGCAGGAACTTGAGGTCATGAGATTCAGTGCACGAGTTTCAGAGCATGAGATTCAGGGCATGAGATTCAGGGCATGAGTTTCAGGGCAGGAGATTCAGGGCAGGTGTTTCACTGCAAGAGTTTCAGGGCATGAGATTCAGGGCATGAGATTCAGGGCATGAGTTTCAGGACAGGAGATTCAGGGCATGAGTTTCAGGGCATGAGTTTCAGGGCAGGAGTTTCAGGGCATTTGATTCAGGGCGTGAGTTTCAGGATATGAGATTCATGGCATGAGTTTCAGTGCAGGAGTTTCAGGGCATGAGATTCAGGGCATGAGTTTTAGGACAGGAGATTCAGGGCATGAGTTTCAGGGCATGAGTTTCAGGGCAGGAGTTTCAGGGCAGGAGTTGTAGGGCATGAGTTTCAGTGCATGAGTTTCAGGGCAGGAGTTTCAGGGTATGTGATTTAGGGCATGAGTTTCAGGGCATGAGATTCAGGGCTTGAGTTTCAGGGCATGAGGTTCAGGGCATGAGTTTCAGGTCATGAGATTCAGGGCATGAGATTCAGGGCATGAGTTTCAGGGCATGATTTTCAGGGCAGGAGTTTCAGAGCATGTGATTCAGGGCGTGAGTTTCAGGATATGAGATTCAGAGCATGTGATTCAGGGCGTGAGTTTCAGGATATGAGATTCATGGCCTGAGTTTCAGTGCAGGAGTTTCAGGGCATGAGATTCAGGGCATGAGTTTCAGTGCATGAGTTTGAGGGCAGGAGTTTCAAGGCATGAGATTCAGGGCATGAGTTTCAGTGCATGAGTTTGAGGGAAGGAGTTTCAGGGCATGAGATTCAGGGCATGAGTTTCAGGGCATGAGATCAGGGCAGGTATTTCAGGGCATGTAATTCAGGGCATGAGATTCTGGGCATATGATTCAGGGCAGGAGTTTTAGGGCATGTGATTCAGGGCATGAGTTTCAGGGCATGAGGTTCAGGGCATGAGTTTCAGGGCATGAGATTCAGAGCATGAGTTTCAGTCCAGGAACTTGAGGGCATGAGATTCAGGGCATGAGTTTAAGGGCATGAGTTTCAGGGCATAAGTTTCAGGACATGAGTTTCAGGGCATGAGTTTCAGTGCAGGAACTTGAGGGCATGAGATTCAGGGCATGAGTTTCAGGACAGGAGATTCAGGCCATGAGTTTCAGGGCATGAGTTTCAGGGCATGAGTTTCAGGGCAGAAGTTTCAGGGCATGTAATTCAGGGCGTGAGTTTCAGGATATGAGATTCATGGCATGTGTTTCAGTGCAGGAGTTTCAGGGCATGAGATTCAGGGCATGAGTTTCAGGGCATGAGATTCAGGACAGCAGTTTCAAGGCATGAGATTCAGGGCATGAGTTTCAGTGCATTAGTTTGAGGGCAGGAGTTTCAAGGCATGAGATTCAGGGCATGAGTTTCAGTGCATGAGTTTGAGGGCAGGAGTTTCAGGGCATGAGATTCAGGGCATGAGTTTCAGGGCATGAGATTCAGGGCAGGTATTTCAGGGCATGTAATTCAGGGCATCAGTTTCTGGGCAGATGATTCAGGGCAGGAGTTTTAGGGCATGTGATTCAGGGCATGAGTTTCAGTGCATGAGTTTCAGGGCAGGAGTTTCAGGGTATGTGATTTAGGGCATGAGTTTCAGGGCATGAGGTTCAGGACATGAGTTTAAGGGCATGAGATTCAGGGCATGAGTTTCAGTGCAGGAACTTGAGGGCATGAGATTCAGTGCACGAGTTTCAGAGCATGAGATTCAGGGCATGAGATTCAGGGCATGATTTTCAGGGCAGGAGATTCAGGGCAGGTGTTTCAGGGCATGAGATTCAGGGCATGAGTTTCAGGGCAGGAGATTCAGGGCATGAGTTTCAGGGCATGAGTTTCAGGGCAGGAGTTTCAGGGCATGTGATACAGGGCGTGAGTTTCAGGATATGAGATTCATGGCATGAGTTTCAGTGCAGGAGTTTCAGGGCATGAGATTCAGGGCGTGAGTTTCAGGGTAGGTAATTCAGGGCAGGAGTTTCAGGACATGAGATTCAGGGCATGAATTTCAGTGCAGGAACTTGAGGTCATGAGATTCAGTGCACGACTTTCAGAGCGTGAGATTCAGGGCATGAGATTCAGGGCATGAGTTTTAGGACAGGAGATTTAGGGCATGAGTTTCAGGCATGAGTTTCAGGGCATGAGTTTCAGGGCAGGAGTTTTAGGGCATGAGTTTCAGGGAATGAGATTCAGGGCTTGAGTTTCAGGGCATGAGGTTCAGGGCATGAGTTTCAGGTCATGAGATTCAGGGCATGAGTTTCAGTCCAGGAACTTGAGGGCATGAGATTCAGTGCATGAGTTTCAGAGCATGACATTCAGGGCATGATTTTCAGGGCAGGAGATTCAGGGCAGGTGTTTCAGTGCAGGAGTTTCAGGGCATGAGATTCAGGGCATGAGATTCAGGGCATGAGTTTCAGGACAGGAGATTCAGGGCATGAGTTTCAGGGCATGAGTTTCAGGGCAGGAGTTTCAGCGCATTTGATTCAGGGCGTGAGTTTCAGGATATGAGATTCATGGCATGAGTTTCAGTGCAGGAGTTTCAGGGCATGAGATTCAGGGCATGAGTTTTAGGACAGGAGATTCAGGGCATGAGTTTCAGGGCATGAGTTTCAGGGCAGGAGTTTCAGGGCAGGAGTTGTAGGGCATGAGTTTCAGTGCATGAGTTTCAGGGCAGGAGTTTCAGGGTATGTGATTTAGGGCATGAGTTTCAGGGCATGAGATTCAGGGCTTGAGTTTCAGGGCATGAGGTTCAGGGCATGAGTTTCAGGTCATGAGATTCAGGGCATGAGTTTCAGTCCAGGAACTTGAGGGCATGAGATTCAGTGCATGAGTTTCAGAGCATGAGATTCAGGGCATGAGATTCAGTGCATGATTTTCAGGGCAGGAGATTCAGAGCAGGTGTTTCAGTGCAGGAGTTTCAGGGCATGAGATTCAGGGCATGAGATTCAGGGCATGAGTTTCAGGGCATGAGTTTCAGGGCAGGAGTTTCAGAGCATGTGATTCAGGGCGTGAGTTTCAGGATATGAGATTCAGAGCATGTGATTCAGGGCGTGAGTTTCAGGATATGAGATTCATGGCATGAGTTTCAGTGCAGGAGTTTCAGGGCATGAGATTCAGGGCATGAGTTTCAGTGCATGAGTTTGAGGGCAGGAGTTTCAAGGCATGAGATTCAGGGCATGAGTTTCAGTGCATGAGTTTGAGGGAAGGAGTTTCAGGGCATGAGATTCAGGGCATGAGTTTCAGGGCATGAGATCAGGGCAGGTATTTCAGGGCATGTAATTCAGGGCATGAGATTCTGGGCATATGATTCAGGGCAGGAGTTTTAGGGCATGTGATTCAGGGCATGAGTTTCAGTGCATGAGTTTCAGGGCAGGAGTTTCAGGGTATGTGATTTAGGGCATGAGTTTCAGGGCATGAGATTCAGGGCTTGAGTTTCAGGGCATGAGGTTCAGGGCATGAGTTTCAGGGCATGAGATTCAGGGCATGAGTTTCAGTGCAGGAACTTGAGGGCATGAGATTCAGTGCACGAGTTTCAGAGCATGAGATTCAGGGCATGATTTTCAGGGCAGGAGATTCAGGGCAGGTGTTTCAGTCCAGGAACTTGAGGGCATGAGATTCAGTGCATGAGTTTCAGAGCATGAGATTCAGGGCATGATTTTCAGGGCAGGAGATTCAGGGCAGGTGTTTCAGTGCAGGAGTTTCAGGGCATGAGATTCAGGGCATGAGATTCAGGGCATGAGTTTCAGGACAGGAGATTCAGGGCATGAGTTTCAGGGCATGAGTTTCAGGGCAGGAGTTTCAGGGCATTTGATTCAGGGCGTGAGTTTCAGGATATGAGATTCATGGCATGAGTTTCAGTGCAGGAGTTTCAGGGCATGAGATTCAGGGCATGAGTTTTAGGACAGGAGATTCAGGGCATGAGTTTCAGGGCATGAGTTTCAGGGCAGGAGTTTCAGGGCAGGAGTTGTAGGGCATGAGTTTCAGTGCATGAGTTTCAGGGCAGGAGTTTCAGGGTATGTGATTTAGGGCATGAGTTTCAGGGCATGAGATTCAGGGCTTGAGTTTCAGGGCATGAGGTTCAGGGCATGAGTTTCAGGTCATGAGATTCAGGGCATGAGATTCAGTGCATGAGTTACAGGGCATGATTTTCAGGGCAGGAGTTTCAGAGCATGTGATTCAGGGCGTGAGTTTCAGGATATGAGATTCAGAGCATGTGATTCAGGGCGTGAGTTTCAGGATATGAGATTCATGGCATGAGTTTCAGTGCAGGAGTTTCAGGGCATGAGATTCAGGGCATGAGTTTCAGTGCATGAGTTTGAGGGCAGGAGTTTCAAGGCATGAGATTCAGGGCATGAGTTTCAGTGCATGAGTTTGAGGGAAGGAGTTTCAGGGCATGAGATTCAGGGCATGAGTTTCAGGGCATGAGATCAGGGTAGGTATTTCAGGGCATGTAATTCAGGGCATGAGATTCTGGGCATATGATTCAGGGCAGGAGTTTTAGGGCATGTGATTCAGGGCATGAGTTTCAGTGCATGAGTTTCAGGGCAGGAGTTTCAGGGTATGTGATTTAGGACATGAGTTTCAGGGCATGAGATTCAGGGCTTGAGTTTCAGGGCATGAGGTTCAGGGCATGAGTTTCAGGGCATGAGATTCAGGGCATGAGTTTCAGTGCAGGAACTTGAGGGCATGAGATTCAGTGCACGAGTTTCAGAGCATGAGATTCAGGGCATGAGATTCAGGGCATGATTTTCAGGGCAGGAGATTCAGGGCAGGTGTTTCAGTGCAGGAGTTTCAGGGCATGAGATTCAGGGCATGAGATTCAGGGCATGAGTTTCAGGACAGGAGATTCAGGGCATGAGTTTCAGGACATGAGTCTCAGGGCATGAGTTTCAGGGCAGGAGTTTCAGGGCATGTGATTCAGGGCGTGAGTTTCAGGATATGAGATTCATGGCATGAGTTTCAGTGCAGGAGTTTCAGGGCATGAGATTCAGAGCATGAGTTTCAGGGTAGGTGATTCAGGGCAGGAGTTTCAGGACATGAGATTCAGGGCATGAGTTTCAGTGCAGGAACTTGACGTCATGAGATTCAGTGCACGAGTTTCAGAGCATGAGATTCAGGGCATGAGATTCAGGGCATATGATTCAGGGCAGGAGTTTTAGGGCATGTGATTCAGGGCATGAGTTTCAGTGCATGAGTTTCAGGGCAGGAGTTTCAGGGTATGTGATTTAGGGCATGAGTTTCAGGGCCTGAGATTCAGGGCTTGAGTTTCAGGGCATGAGGTTCAGGGCATGAGTTTCAGGGCATGAGATTCAGGGCATGAGTTTCAGTGCAGGAACTTGAGGGCATGAGATTCAGTGCACGAGTTTCAGAGCATGAGATTCAGGGCATGAGATTCAGGGCATGATTTTCAGGGCAGGAGATTCAGGGCAGGTGTTTCAGTGCAGGAGTTTCAGGGCATGAGATTCAGGGCATGAGATTCAGGGCATGAGTTTCAGGACAGGAGATTCAGGGCATGAGTTTCAGGACATGAGTTTCAGGGCATGAGTTTCAGGGCAGGAGTTTCAGGGCATGTGATTCAGGGCGTGAGTTTCAGGATATGAGATTCATGGCATGAGTTTCAGTGCAGGAGTTTCAGGGCATGAGATTCAGAGCATGAGTTTCAGGGTAGGTGATTCAGGGCAGGAGTTTCAGGACATGAGATTCAGGGCATGAGTTTCAGTGCAGGAACTTGAGGTCATGAGATTCAGTGCACGAGTTTCAGAGCATGAGATTCAGGGCATGAGATTCAGGGCATGAGTTTCAGGGCAGGAGATTCAGGGCAGGTGTTTCACTGCAAGAGTTTCAGGGCATGAGATTCAGGGCATGAGATTCAGGGCATGAGTTTCAGGACAGGAGATTCAGGGCATGAGATTCAGGGCATGAGTTTCAGGGCAGGAGTTTCAGGGCATTTGATTCAGGGCGTGAGTTTCAGGATATGAGATTCATGGCATGAGTTTCAGTGCAGGAGTTTCAGGGCATGAGATTCAGGGCATGAGTTTTAGGACAGGAGATTCAGGGCATGAGTTTCAGGGCATGAGTTTCAGGGCAGGAGTTTCAGGGCAGGAGTTGTAGGGCATGAGTTTCAGTGCATGAGTTTCAGGGCAGGAGTTTCAGGGTATGTGATTTAGGGCATGAGTTTCAGGGCATGAGATTCAGGGCTTGAGTTTCAGGGCATGAGGTTCAGGGCATGAGTTTCAGGTCATGAGATTCAGGGCATGAGATTCAGGGCATGAGTTTCAGGGCATGATTTTCAGGGCAGGAGTTTCAGAGCATGTGATTCAGGGCGTGAGTTTCAGGATATGAGATTCAGAGCATGTGATTCAGGGCGTGAGTTTCAGGATATGAGATTCATGGCATGAGTTTCAGTGCAGGAGTTTCAGGGCATGAGATTCAGGGCATGAGTTTCAGTGCATGAGTTTGAGGGCAGGAGTTTCAAGGCATGAGATTCAGGGCATGAGTTTCAGTGCATGAGTTTGAGGGAAGGAGTTTCAGGGCATGAGATTCAGGGCATGAGTTTCAGGGCATGAGATCAGGGCAGGTATTTCAGGGCATGTAATTCAGGGCATGAGATTCTGGGCATATGATTCAGGGCAGGAGTTTTAGGGCATGTGATTCAGGGCATGAGTTTCAGTGCATGAGTTTCAGGGCAGGAGTTTCAGGGTATGTGATTTAGGGCATGAGTTTCAGGGCATGAGATTCAGGGCTTGAGTTTCAGGGCATGAGGTTCAGGGCATGAGTTTCAGGGCATGAGATTCAGGGCATGAGTTTCAGTGCAGGAACTTGAGGGCATGAGATTCAGTGCACGAGTTTCAGAGCATGAGATTCAGGGCATGAGATTCAGGGCATGATTTTCAGGGCAGGAGATTCAGGGCAGGTGTTTCAGTGCAGGAGTTTCAGGGCATGAGATTCAGGGCATGAGATTCAGGGCATGAGTTTCAGGACAGGAGATTCAGGGCATGAGTTTCAGGACATGAGTCTCAGGGCATGAGTTTCAGGGCAGGAGTTTCAGGGCATGTGATTCAGGGCGTGAGTTTCAGGATATGAGATTCATGCATGAGTTTCAGTGCAGGAGTTTCAGGGAGTGAGATTCAGAGCATGAGTTTCAGGGTAGGTGATTCAGGGCAGGAGTTTCAGGACATGAGATTCAGGGCATGAGTTTCAGTGCAGGAACTTGACGTCATGAGATTCAGTGCACGAGTTTCAGAGCATGAGATTCAGGGCATGAGATTCAGGGCATATGATTCAGGGCAGGAGTTTTAGGGCATGTGATTCAGGGCATGAGTTTCAGTGCATGAGTTTCAGGGCAGGAGTTTCAGGGTATGTGATTTAGGGCATGAGTTTCAGGGCATGAGATTCAGGGCTTGAGTTTCAGGGCATGAGGTTCAGGGCATGAGTTTCAGGGCATGAGATTCAGGGCATGAGTTTCAGTGCAGGCAGTGCAGGAACTTGAGGGCATGAGATTCAGTGCACGAGTTTCAGAGCATGAGATTCAGGGCATGAGATTCAGGGCATGATTTTCAGGGCAGGAGATTCAGGGCAGGTGTTTCAGTGCAGGAGTTTCAGGGCATGAGATTCAGGGCATGAGATTCAGGGCATGAGTTTCAGGACAGGAGATTCAGGGCATGAGTTTCAGGACATGAGTTTCAGGGCATGAGTTTCAGGGCAGGAGTTTCAGGGCATGTGATTCAGGGCGTGAGTTTCAGGATATGAGATTCATGGCATGAGTTTCAGTGCAGGAGTTTCAGGACATGAGATTCAGGGCATGAGTTTCAGTGCAGGAACTTGAGGTCATGAGATTCAGTGCACGAGTTTCAGAGCATGAGATTCAGGGCATGAGATTCAGGGCATGAGTTTCAGGGCAGGAGATTCAGGGCAGGTGTTTCACTGCAAGAGTTTCAGGGCATGAGATTCAGGGCATGAGATTTAGTACAGGAGATTCAGTGCATGAGTTTCAGGGCATGAGTTTCAGGGCAGGAGTTGTAGGGCATGTGATTCAGGGCATGAGTTTCAGGGCATGAGATCAGGGCAGGTATTTCAGGGCATGTAATTCAGGGCATGAGATTCTGGGCATATGATTCAGGGCAGGAGTTTTAGGGCATGTGATTCAGGGCATGAGTTTCAGTGCATGAGTTTCAGGGCAGGAGTTTCAGGGTATGTGATTTAGGGCATGAGTTTCAGGGCATGAGATTCAGGGCTTGAGTTTCAGGGCATGAGGTTCAGGGCATGAGTTTCAGGGCATGAGATTCAGGGCATGAGTTTCAGTGCAGGAACTTGAGGGCATGAGATTCAGTGCACGAGTTTCAGAGCATGAGATTCAGGGCATGAGATTCAGGGCATGATTTTCAGGGCAGGAGATTCAGGGCAGGTGTTTCAGTGCAGGAGTTTCAGGGCATGAGATTCAGGGCATGAGATTCAGGGCATGAGTTTCAGGACAGGAGATTCAGGGCATGAGTTTCAGGACATGAGTCTCAGGGCATGAGTTTCAGGGCAGGAGTTTCAGGGCATGTGATTCAGGGCGTGAGTTTCAGGATATGAGATTCATGGCATGAGTTTCAGTGCAGGAGTTTCAGGGCATGAGATTCAGAGCATGAGTTTCAGGGTAGGTGATTCAGGGCAGGAGTTTCAGGACATGAGATTCAGAGGCATGAGTTTCAGTGCAGGAACTTGACGTCATGAGATTCAGTGCACGAGTTTCAGAGCATGAGATTCAGGGCATGAGATTCAGGGCATATGATTCAGGGCAGGAGTTTTAGGGCATGTGATTCAGGGCATGAGTTTCAGTGCATGAGTTTCAGGGCAGGAGTTTCAGGGTATGTGATTTAGGGCATGAGTTTCAGGGCATGAGATTCAGGGCTTGAGTTTCAGGGCATGAGGTTCAGGGCATGAGTTTCAGGGCATGAGATTCAGGGCATGAGTTTCAGTGCAGGAACTTGAGGGCATGAGATTCAGTGCACGAGTTTCAGAGCATGAGATTCAGGGCATGAGATTCAGGGCATGATTTTCAGGGCAGGAGATTCAGGGCAGGTGTTTCAGTGCAGGAGTTTCAGGGCATGAGATTCAGGGCATGAGATTCAGGGCATGAGTTTCAGGACAGGAGATTCAAGGCATGAGTTTCAGGACATGAGTTTCAGGGCATGAGTTTCAGGGCAGGAGTTTCAGGGCATGTGATTCAGGGCGTGAGTTTCAGGATATGAGATTCATGGCATGAGTTTCAGTGCAGGAGTTTCAGGGCATGAGATTCAGAGCATGAGTTTCAGGGTAGGTGATTCAGGGCAGGAGTTTCAGGACATGAGATTCAGGGCATGAGTTTCAGTGCAGGAACTTGAGGTCATGAGATTCAGTGCACGAGTTTCAGAGCATGAGATTCAGGGCATGAGATTCAGGGCATGAGTTTCAGGGCAGGAGATTCAGTGCAGGAGTTTCAGGGCATGAGTTTCAGGGCAGGAGTTTCAGGGCATTTGATTCAGGGCGTGAGTTTCAGGATATGAGATTCATGGCATGAGTTTCAGTGCAGGAGTTTCAGGGCATGAGATTCAGGGCATGAGTTTTAGGACAGGAGATTCAGGGCATGAGTTTCAGGGCATGAGTTTCAGGGCAGGAGTTTCAGAGTAGGAGTTGTAGGGCATGAGTTTCAGTGCATGAGTTTCAGGGCAGGAGTTTCAGGGTATGTGATTTAGGGCATGAGTTTCAGGGCATGAGATTCAGGGCTTGAGTTTCAGGGCATGAGGTTCAGGGCATGAGTTTCAGGTCATGAGATTCAGGGCATGAGATTCAGGGCATGAGTTTCAGGGCATGATTTTCAGGGCAGGAGTTTCAGAGCATGTGATTCAGGGCGTGAGTTTCAGGATATGAGATTCAGAGCATGTGATTCAGGGCGTGAGTTTCAGGGTATGAGATTCATGGCATGAGTTTCAGTGCAGGAGTTTCAGGGCATGAGATTCAGGGCATGAGTTTCAGTGCATGAGTTTGAGGGCAGGAGTTTCAAGGCATGAGATTCAGGGCATGAGTTTCAGTGCATGAGTTTGAGGGAAGGAGTTTCAGGGCATGAGATTCAGGGCATGAGTTTCAGGGCATGAGATCAGGGCAGGTATTTCAGGGCATGTAATTCAGGGCATGAGATTCTGGGCATATGATTCAGGGCAGGAGTTTTAGGGCATGTGATTCAGGGCATGAGTTTCAGTGCATGAGTTTCAGGGCAGGAGTTTCAGGGTATGTGATTTAGGGCATGAGTTTCAGGGCATGAGATTCAGGGCTTGAGTTTCAGGGCATGAGATTCAGGGCATGAGTTTCAGGGCATGAGATTCAGGGCATGAGTTTCAGTGCAGGAACTTGAGGGCATGAGATTCAGTGCACGAGTTTCAGAGCATGAGATTCAGGGCATGAGATTCAGGGCATGATTTTCAGGGCAGGAGATTCAGGGCAGGTGTTTCAGTGCAGGAGTTTCAGGGCATGAGATTCAGGGCATGAGATTCAGGGCATGAGTTTCAGGACAGGAGATTCAGGGCATGAGTTTCAGGACATGAGTCTCAGGGCATGAGTTTCAGGGCAGGAGTTTCAGGGCATGTGATTCAGGGCGTGAGTTTCAGGATATGAGATTCATGGCATGAGTTTCAGTGCAGGAGTTTCAGGGCATGAGATTCAGAGCATGAGTTTCAGGGTAGGTGATTCAGGGCAGGAGTTTCAGGACATGAGATTCAGGGCATGAGTTTCAGTGCAGGAACTTGACGTCATGAGATTCAGTGCACGAGTTTCAGAGCATGAGATTCAGGGCATGAGATTCAGGGCATATGATTCAGGGCAGGAGTTTTAGGGCATGTGATTCAGGGCATGAGTTTCAGTGCATGAGTTTCAGGGCAGGAGTTTCAGGGTATGTGATTTAGGGCATGAGTTTCAGGGCATGAGATTCAGGGCTTGAGTTTCAGGGCATGAGGTTCAGGGCATGAGTTTCAGGGCATGAGATTCAGGGCATGAGTTTCAGTGCAGGAACTTGAGGGCATGAGATTCAGTGCACGAGTTTCAGAGCATGAGATTCAGGGCATGAGATTCAGGGCATGATTTTCAGGGCAGGAGATTCAGGGCAGGTGTTTCAGTGCAGGAGTTTCAGGGCATGAGATTCAGGGCATGAGATTCAGGGCATGAGTTTCAGGACAGGAGATTCAGGGCATGAGTTTCAGGACATGAGTTTCAGGGCATGAGTTTCAGGGCAGGAGTTTCAGGGCATGTGATTCAGGGCGTGAGTTTCAGGATATGAGATTCATGGCATGAGTTTCAGTGCAGGAGTTTCAGGGCATGAGATTCAGAGCATGAGTTTCAGGGTAGGTGATTCAGGGCAGGAGTTTCAGGACATGAGATTCAGGGCATGAGTTTCAGTGCAGGAACTTGAGGTCATGAGATTCAGTGCACGAGTTTCAGAGCATGAGATTCAGGGCATGAGATTCAGGGCATGAGTTTCAGGGCAGGAGATTCAGGGCAGGTGTTTCACTGCAAGAGTTTCAGGGCATGAGATTCAGGGCATGAGATTTAGTACAGGAGATTCAGTGCATGAGTTTCAGGGCATGAGTTTCAGGGCAGGAGTTGTAGGGCATGTGATTCAGGGCATGAGTTTCAGTGCATGAGTTTCAGGGCAGGAGTTTCTGGGTATGTGATTTAGGGCATGAGTTTCAGGGTATGTGATTTAGGGCATGAGTTTCAGGGCATGAGATTCAGGGCTTGAGTTTCAGGGCATGAGGTTCAGGGCATGAGTTTCAGGTCATGAGATTCAGGGCATGAGTTTCAGTCCAGGAACTTGAGGGCATGAGATTCAGTGCACGAGTTTCAGAGCATGAGATTCAGGGCATGAGATTCAGGGCATGATTTTCAGGGCAGGAGATTCAGGGCAGGTGTTTCAGTGCAGGAGTTTCAGGGCATGAGATTCAGGGCATGAGATTCAGGGCATGAGTTTCAGGACAGGAGATTCAGGGCATGAGTTTCAGGACATGAGTTTCAGGGCATGAGTTTCAGGGCAGGAGTTTCAGGGCATGTGATTCAGGGCGTGAGTTTCAGGATATGAGATTCATGGCATGAGTTTCAGTGCAGGAGTTTCAGGGCATGAGATTCAGAGCATGAGTTTCAGGGTAGGTGATTCAGGGCAGGAGTTTCAGGACATGAGATTCAGGGCATGAGTTTCAGTGCAGGAACTTGAGGTCATGAGATTCAGTGCACGAGTTTCAGAGCATGAGATTCAGGGCATGAGATTCAGGGCATGAGTTTCAGGGCAGGAGATTCAGGGCAGGTGTTTCACTGCAAGAGTTTCAGGGCATGAGATTCAGGGCATGAGATTCAGGGCATGAGATTTAGTACAGGAGATTCAGTGCATGAGTTTCAGGGCATGAGTTTCAGGGCAGGAGTTGAGGGCATGTGATTCAGGGCATGAGTTTCAGTGCATGAGTTTCAGGGCAGGAGTATCTGGGTATGTGATTTAGGGCATGAGTTTCAGGGCATGAGATTCAGGGCTTGAGTTTCAGGGCATGAGGTTCAGGGCATGAGTTTCAGGTCATGAGATTCAGGGCATGAGTTTCAGTCCAGGAACTTGAGGGCATGAGATTCAGTGCATGAGTTTCAGAGCATGAGATTCAGGGCATGAAATTCAGGGCATGATTTTCAGGGCAGGAGATTCAGGGCAGGTGTTTCAGTGCAGGACTTTCAGGGCATGAGATTCAGGGCTTGAGTTTAAGGGCATGAGTTTCAGGGCATAAGTTTCAGGACATGAGTTTCAGGGAATGAGACTCAGGACATGAGTTTCAGGGCATGAGTTTCAGTGCAGGAACTTGAGGGCATGAGATTCAGGGCATGAGTTTCAGGACAGGAGATTCAGGGCATGAGTTTCAGGGCATGAGTTTCAGGGCATGAGTTTCAGGGCAGAAGTTTCAGGGCATGTAATTCAGGGCGTGAGTTTCAGGATATGAGATTCATGGCAAGAGTTTCAGTACAGGAGTTTGAGGGCAGGAGTTTCAAGGCATGAGATTCAGGGCATGAGTTTCAGTGCATGAGTTTGAGGGCAGGAGTTTCAGGGCATGAGATTCAGGGCATGAGTTTCAGGGCATGAGATTCAGGGCAGGTATTTCAGGGCATGTAATTCAGGGCATGAGTTTCTGGGCAGATGATTCAGGGCAGGAGTTTTAGGGCATGTGATTCAGGGCATGAGTTTCAGTGCATGAGTTTCAGGGCAGGAGTTTCAGGGTATGTGATTTAGGGCATGAGTTTCAGGGCATGAGGTTCAGGGCATGAGTTTCAGGGCATGAGATTCAGGGCATGAGTTTCAGTGCAGGAACTTGAGGGCATGAGATTCAGTGCACGAGTTTCAGAGCATGAGATTCAGGGCATGAGATTCAGGGCATGATTTTCAGGGCAGGAGATTCAGGGCAGGTGTTTCAGGGCATGAGATTCAGGGCATGATTTTCAGGGCAGGAGATTCAGGGCAGGTGTTTCAGTGCAGGAGTTTCAGGGCATGAGATTCAGGGCATGAGATTCAGGGCATGAGTTTCAGGACAGGAGATTCAGGGCATGAGTTTCAGGACATGAGTTTCAGGGCATGAGTTTCAGGGCAGGAGTTTCAGGGCATGTGATTCAGGGCGTGAGTTTCAGGATATGAGATTCATGGCATGAGTTTCAGTGCAGGAGTTTCAGGGCAGGAGTTTCAGGACATGAGATTCAGGGCATGAGTTTCAGTGCAGGAACTTGAGGTCATGAGATTCAGTGCACGAGTTTCAGAGCATGAGATTCAGGGCATGAGATTCAGGGCATGAGTTTCAGGGCAGGAGATTCAGGGCAGGTGTTTCACTGCAAGAGTTTCAGGGCATGAGATTCAGGGCATGAGATTTAGTACAGGAGATTCAGTGCATGAGTTTCAGGGCATGAGTTTCAGGGCAGGAGTTGTAGGGCATGTGATTCAGGGCATGAGTTTCAGGGCATGAGATCAGGGCAGGTATTTCAGGGCATGTAATTCAGGGCATGAGATTCTGGGCATATGATTCAGGGCAGGAGTTTTAGGGCATGTGATTCAGGGCATGAGTTTCAGTGCATGAGTTTCAGGGCAGGAGTTTCAGGGTATGTGATTTAGGGCATGAGTTTCAGGGCATGAGATTCAGGGCTTGAGTTTCAGAGCATGAGGTTCAGGGCATGAGTTTCAGGGCATGAGATTCAGGGCATGAGTTTCAGTGCAGGAACTTGAGGGCATGAGATTCAGTGCACGAGTTTCAGAGCATGAGATTCAGGGCATGAGATTCAGGGCATGATTTTCAGGGCAGGAGATTCAGGGCAGGTGTTTCAGTGCAGGAGTTTCAGGGCATGAGATTCAGGGCATGAGATTCAGGGCATGAGTTTCAGGACAGGAGATTCAGGGCATGAGTTTCAGGACATGAGTCTCAGGGCATGAGTTTCAGGGCAGGAGTTTCAGGGCATGTGATTCAGGGCGTGAGTTTCAGGATATGAGATTCATGGCATGAGTTTCAGTGCAGGAGTTTCAGGGCATGAGATTCAGAGCATGAGTTTCAGGGTAGGTGATTCAGGGCAGGAGTTTCAGGACATGAGATTCAGGGCATGAGTTTCAGTGCAGGAACTTGACGTCATGAGATTCAGTGCACGAGTTTCAGAGCATGAGATTCAGGGCATGAGATTCAGGGCATATGATTCAGGGCAGGAGTTTTAGGGCATGTGATTCAGGGCATGAGTTTCAGTGCATGAGTTTCAGGGCAGGAGTTTCAGGGTATGTGATTTAGGGCATGAGTTTCAGGGCATGAGATTCAGGGCTTGAGTTTCAGGGCATGAGGTTCAGGGCATGAGTTTCAGGGCATGAGATTCAGGGCATGAGTTTCAGTGCAGGAACTTGAGGGCATGAGATTCAGTGCACGAGTTTCAGAGCATGAGATTCAGGGCATGAGATTCAGGGCATGATTTTCAGGGCAGGAGATTCAGGGCAGGTGTTTCAGTGCAGGAGTTTCAGGGCATGAGATTCAGGGCATGAGATTCAGGGCATGAGTTTCAGGACAGGAGATTCAGGGCATGAGTTTCAGGACATGAGTTTCAGGGCATGAGTTTCAGGGCAGGAGTTTCAGGGCATGTGATTCAGGGCGTGAGTTTCAGGATATGAGATTCATGGCATGAGTTTCAGTGCAGGAGTTTCAGGGCATGAGATTCAGAGCATGAGTTTCAGGGTAGGTGATTCAGGGCAGGAGTTTCAGGACATGAGATTCAGGGCATGAATTTCAGTGCAGGAACTTGAGGTCATGAGATTCAGTGCACGAGTTTCAGAGCATGAGATTCAGGGCATGAGATTCAGGGCATGAGTTTCAGGGCAGGAGATTCAGGGCAGGAGTTTCAGGGCATGAGTTTCAGGGCAGGAGTTTCAGGGCATTTGATTCAGGGCGTGAGTTTCAGGATATGAGATTCATGGCATGAGTTTCAGTGCAGGAGTTTCAGGGCATGAGATTCAGGGCATGAGTTTTAGGACAGGAGATTCAGGGCATGAGTTTCAGGGCATGAGTTTCAGGGCAGGAGTTTCAGGGCAGGAGTTGTAGGGCATGAGTTTCAGTGCATGAGTTTCAGGGCAGGAGTTTCAGGGTATGTGATTTAGGGCATGAGTTTCAGGGCATGAGATTCAGGGCTTGAGTTTCAGGGCATGAGGTTCAGGGCATGAGTTTCAGGTCATGAGATTCAGGGCATGAGATTCAGGGCATGAGTTTCAGGGCATGATTTTCAGGGCAGGAGTTTCAGAGCATGTGATTCAGGGCGTGAGTTTCAGGATATGAGATTCAGAGCATGTGATTCAGGGCGTGAGTTTCAGGATATGAGATTCATGGCATGAGTTTCAGTGCAGGAGTTTCAGGGCATGAGATTCAGGGCATGAGTTTCAGTGCATGAGTTTGAGGGCAGGAGTTTCAAGGCATGAGATTCAGGGCATGAGTTTCAGTTCATGAGTTTGAGGGAAGGAGTTTCAGGGCATGAGATTCAGGGCATGAGTTTCAGGGCATGAGATCAGGGCAGGTATTTCAGGGCATGTAATTCAGGGCATGAGATTCTGGGCATATGATTCAGGGCAGGAGTTTTAGGGCATGTGATTCAGGGCATGAGTTTCAGTGCATGAGTTTCAGGGCAGGAGTTTCAGGGTATGTGATTTAGGGCATGAGTTTCAGGGCATGAGATTCAGGGCTTGAGTTTCAGGGCATGAGGTTCAGGGCATGAGTTTCAGGGCATGAGATTCAGGGCATGAGTTTCAGTGCAGGAACTTGAGGGCATGAGATTCAGTGCACGAGTTTCAGAGCATGAGATTCAGGGCATGAGATTCAGGGCATGATTTTCAGGGCAGGAGATTCAGGGCAGGTGTTTCAGTGCAGGAGTTTCAGGGCATGAGATTCAGGGCATGAGATTCAGGGCATGAGTTTCAGGACAGGAGATTCAGGGCATGAGTTTCAGGACATGAGTCTCAGGGCATGAGTTTCAGGGCAGGAGTTTCAGGGCATGTGATTCAGGGCGTGAGTTTCAGGATATGAGATTCATGGCATGAGTTTCAGTGCAGGAGTTTCAGGGCATGAGATTCAGAGCATGAGTTTCAGGGTAGGTGATTCAGGGCAGGAGTTTCAGGACATGAGATTCAGGGCATGAGTTTCAGTGCAGGAACTTGACGTCATGAGATTCAGTGCACGAGTTTCAGAGCATGAGATTCAGGGCATGAGATTCAGGGCATATGATTCAGGGCAGGAGTTTTAGGGCATGTGATTCAGGGCATGAGTTTCAGTGCATGAGTTTCAGGGCAGGAGTTTCAGGGTATGTGATTTAGGGCATGAGTTTCAGGGCATGAGATTCAGGGCTTGAGTTTCAGGGCATGAGGTTCAGGGCATGAGTTTCAGGGCATGAGATTCAGGGCATGAGTTTCAGTGCAGGAACTTGAGGGCATGAGATTCAGTGCACGAGTTTCAGAGCATGAGATTCAGGGCATGAGATTCAGGGCATGATTTTCAGGGCAGGAGATTCAGGGCAGGTGTTTCAGTGCAGGAGTTTCAGGGCATGAGATTCAGGGCATGAGATTCAGGGCATGAGTTTCAGGACAGGAGATTCAGGGCATGAGTTTCAGGACATGAGTTTCAGGGCATGAGTTTCAGGGCAGGAGTTTCAGGGCATGTGATTCAGGGCGTGAGTTTCAGGATATGAGATTCATGGCATGAGTTTCAGTGCAGGAGTTTCAGGGCATGAGATTCAGAGCATGAGTTTCAGGGTAGGTGATTCAGGGCAGGAGTTTCAGGACATGAGATTCAGGGCATGAGTTTCAGTGCAGGAACTTGAGGTCATGAGATTCAGTGCACGAGTTTCAGAGCATGAGATTCAGGGCATGAGATTCAGGGCATGAGTTTCAGGGCAGGAGATTCAGGGCAGGTGTTTCACTGCAAGAGTTTCAGGGCATGAGATTCAGGGCATGAGATTTAGTACAGGAGATTCAGTGCATGAGTTTCAGGGCATGAGTTTCAGGGCAGGAGTTGTAGGGCATGTGATTCAGGGCATGAGTTTCAGTGCATGAGTTTCAGGGCAGGAGTTTCTGGGTATGTGATTTAGGGCATGAGTTTCAGGGCATGAGTTTCAGGGCAGGAGTTGTAGGGCATGAGATTCAGAGCATGAGTTTCAGTGCAGGAGTTTCAGGGCAGGAGTTTCAGGACATGAGATTCAGGGCATGAGTTTCAGTGCAGGAACTTGAGGTCATGAGATTCAGTGCACGAGTTTCAGAGCATGAGATTCAGGGCATGAGATTCAGGGCATGAGTTTCAGGGCAGGAGATTCAGGGCAGGTGTTTCACTGCAAGAGTTTCAGGGCATGAGATTCAGGGCATGAGATTTAGTACAGGAGATTCAGTGCATGAGTTTCAGGGCATGAGTTTCAGGGCAGGAGTTGTAGGGCATGTGATTCAGGGCATGAGTTTCAGGGCATGAGATCAGGGCAGGTATTTCAGGGCATGTAATTCAGGGCATGAGATTCTGGGCATATGATTCAGGGCAGGAGTTTTAGGGCATGTGATTCAGGGCATGAGTTTCAGTGCATGAGTTTCAGGGCAGGAGTTTCAGGGTATGTGATTTAGGGCATGAGTTTCAGGGCATGAGATTCAGGGCTTGAGTTTCAGAGCATGAGGTTCAGGGCATGAGTTTCAGGGCATGAGATTCAGGGCATGAGTTTCAGTGCAGGAACTTGAGGGCATGAGATTCAGTGCACGAGTTTCAGAGCATGAGATTCAGGGCATGAGATTCAGGGCATGATTTTCAGGGCAGGAGATTCAGGGCAGGTGTTTCAGTGCAGGAGTTTCAGGGCATGAGATTCAGGGCATGAGATTCAGGGCATGAGTTTCAGGACAGGAGATTCAGGGCATGAGTTTCAGGACATGAGTCTCAGGGCATGAGTTTCAGGGCAGGAGTTTCAGGGCATGTGATTCAGGGCGTGAGTTTCAGGATATGAGATTCATGGCATGAGTTTCAGTGCAGGAGTTTCAGGGCATGAGATTCAGAGCATGAGTTTCAGGGTAGGTGATTCAGGGCAGGAGTTTCAGGACATGAGATTCAGGGCATGAGTTTCAGTGCAGGAACTTGACGTCATGAGATTCAGTGCACGAGTTTCAGAGCATGAGATTCAGGGCATGAGATTCAGGGCATATGATTCAGGGCAGGAGTTTTAGGGCATGTGATTCAGGGCATGAGTTTCAGTGCATGAGTTTCAGGGCAGGAGTTTCAGGGTATGTGATTTAGGGCATGAGTTTCAGGGCATGAGATTCAGGGCTTGAGTTTCAGGGCATGAGGTTCAGGGCATGAGTTTCAGGGCATGAGATTCAGGGCATGAGTTTCAGTGCAGGAACTTGAGGGCATGAGATTCAGTGCACGAGTTTCAGAGCATGAGATTCAGGGCATGAGATTCAGGGCATGATTTTCAGGGCAGGAGATTCAGGGCAGGTGTTTCAGTGCAGGAGTTTCAGGGCATGAGATTCAGGGCATGAGATTCAGGGCATGAGTTTCAGGACAGGAGATTCAGGGCATGAGTTTCAGGACATGAGTTTCAGGGCATGAGTTTCAGGGCAGGAGTTTCAGGGCATGTGATTCAGGGCGTGAGTTTCAGGATATGAGATTCATGGCATGAGTTTCAGTGCAGGAGTTTCAGGGCATGAGATTCAGAGCATGAGTTTCAGGGTAGGTGATTCAGGGCAGGAGTTTCAGGACATGAGATTCAGGGCATGAGTTTCAGTGCAGGAACTTGAGGTCATGAGATTCAGTGCACGAGTTTCAGAGCATGAGATTCAGGGCATGAGATTCAGAGCATGAGTTTCAGGGCAGGAGATTCAGGGCAGGAGTTTCAGGGCATGAGTTTCAGGGCAGGAGTTTCAGGGCATTTGATTCAGGGCGTGAGTTTCAGGATATGAGATTCATGGCATGAGTTTCAGTGCAGGAGTTTCAGGGCATGAGATTCAGGGCATGAGTTTTAGGACAGGAGATTCAGGGCATGAGTTTCAGGGCATGAGTTTCAGGGCAGGAGTTTCAGGGCAGGAGTTGTAGGGCATGAGTTTCAGTGCATGAGTTTCAGGGCAGGAGTTTCAGGGTATGTGATTTAGGGCATGAGTTTCAGGGCATGAGATTCAGGGCTTGAGTTTCAGGGCATGAGGTTCAGGGCATGAGTTTCAGGTCATGAGATTCAGTGCATGAGATTCAGGGCATGAGTTTCAGGGCATGATTTTCAGGGCAGGAGTTTCAGAGCATGTGATTCAGGGCGTGAGTTTCAGGATATGAGATTCAGAGCATGTGATTCAGGGCGTGAGTTTCAGGATATGAGATTCATGGCATGAGTTTCAGTGCAGGAGTTTCAGGGCATGAGATTCAGGGCATGAGTTTCAGTGCATGAGTTTGAGGGCAGGAGTTTCAAGGCATGAGATTCAGGGCATGAGTTTCAGTTCATGAGTTTGAGGGAAGGAGTTTCAGGGCATGAGATTCAGGGCATGAGTTTCAGGGCATGAGATCAGGGCAGGTATTTCAGGGCATGTAATTCAGGGCATGAGATTCTGGGCATATGATTCAGGGCAGGAGTTTTAGGGCATGTGATTCAGGGCATGAGTTTCAGTGCATGAGTTTCAGGGCAGGAGTTTCAGGGTATGTGATTTAGGGCATGAGTTTCAGGGCATGAGATTCAGGGCTTGAGTTTCAGGGCATGAGGTTCAGGGCATGAGTTTCAGGGCATGAGATTCAGGGCATGAGTTTCAGTGCAGGAACTTGAGGGCATGAGATTCAGTGCACGAGTTTCAGAGCATGAGATTCAGGGCATGAGATTCAGGGCATGATTTTCAGGGCAGGAGATTCAGGGCAGGTGTTTCAGTGCAGGAGTTTCAGGGCATGAGATTCAGGGCATGAGATTCAGGGCATGAGTTTCAGGACAGGAGATTCAGGGCATGAGTTTCAGGACATGAGTCTCAGGGCATGAGTTTCAGGGCAGGAGTTTCAGGGCATGTGATTCAGGGCGTGAGTTTCAGGATATGAGATTCATGGCATGAGTTTCAGTGCAGGAGTTTCAGGGCATGAGATTCAGAGCATGAGTTTCAGGGTAGGTGATTCAGGGCAGGAGTTTCAGGACATGAGATTCAGGGCATGAGTTTCAGTGCAGGAACTTGACGTCATGAGATTCAGTGCACGAGTTTCAGAGCATGAGATTCAGGGCATGAGATTCAGGGCATATGATTCAGGGCAGGAGTTTTAGGGCATGTGATTCAGGGCATGAGTTTCAGTGCATGAGTTTCAGGGCAGGAGTTTCAGGGTATGTGATTTAGGGCATGAGTTTCAGGGCATGAGATTCAGGGCTTGAGTTTCAGGGCATGAGGTTCAGGGCATGAGTTTCAGGGCATGAGATTCAGGGCATGAGTTTCAGTGCAGGAACTTGAGGGCATGAGATTCAGTGCACGAGTTTCAGAGCATGAGATTCAGGGCATGAGATTCAGGGCATGATTTTCAGGGCAGGAGATTCAGGGCAGGTGTTTCAGTGCAGGAGTTTCAGGGCATGAGATTCAGGGCATGAGATTCAGGGCATGAGTTTCAGGACAGGAGATTCAGGGCATGAGTTTCAGGACATGAGTTTCAGGGCATGAGTTTCAGGGCAGGAGTTTCAGGGCATGTGATTCAGGGCGTGAGTTTCAGGATATGAGATTCATGGCATGAGTTTCAGTGCAGGAGTTTCAGGGCATGAGATTCAGAGCATGAGTTTCAGGGTAGGTGATTCAGGGCAGGAGTTTCAGGACATGAGATTCAGGGCATGAGTTTCAGTGCAGGAACTTGAGGTCATGAGATTCAGTGCACGAGTTTCAGAGCATGAGATTCAGGGCATGAGATTCAGGGCATGAGTTTCAGGGCAGGAGATTCAGGGCAGGTGTTTCACTGCAAGAGTTTCAGGGCATGAGATTCAGGGCATGAGATTTAGTACAGGAGATTCAGTGCATGAGTTTCAGGGCATGAGTTTCAGGGCAGGAGTTGTAGGGCATGTGATTCAGGGCATGAGTTTCAGTGCATGAGTTTCAGGGCAGGAGTTTCTGGGTATGTGATTTAGGGCATGAGTTTCAGGGTATGTGATTTAGGGCATGAGTTTCAGGGCATGAGATTCAGGGCTTGAGTTTCAGGGCATGAGGTTCAGGGCATGAGTTTCAGGTCATGAGATTCAGGGCATGAGTTTCAGTCCGGGAACTTGAGGGCATGAGATTCAGTGCACGAGTTTCAGAGCATGAGATTCAGGGCATGAGATTCAGGGCATGATTTTCAGGGCAGGAGATTCAGGGCAGGTGTTTCAGTGCAGGAGTTTCAGGGCATGAGATTCAGGGCATGAGATTCAGGGCATGAGTTTCAGGACAGGAGATTCAGGGCATGAGTTTCAGGATATGAGATTCATGGCATGAGTTTCAGTGCAGGAGTTTCAGGGCATGAGATTCAGAGCATGAGTTTCAGGGTAGGTGATTCAGGGCAGGAGTTTCAGGACATGAGATTCAGGGCATGAGTTTCAGTGCAGGAACTTGAGGTCATGAGATTCAGTGCACGAGTTTCAGAGCATGAGATTCAGGGCATGAGATTCAGGGCATGAGTTTCAGGGCAGGAGATTCAGGGCAGGTGTTTCACTGCAAGAGTTTCAGGGCATGAGATTCAGGGCATGAGATTCAGGGCATGAGATTTAGTACAGGAGATTCAGTGCATGAGTTTCAGGGCATGAGTTTCAGGGCAGGAGTTGAGGGCATGTGATTCAGGGCATGAGTTTCAGTGCATGAGTTTCAGGGCAGGAGTATCTGGGTATGTGATTTAGGGCATGAGTTTCAGGGCATGAGATTCAGGGCTTGAGTTTCAGGGCATGAGGTTCAGGGCATGAGTTTCAGGTCATGAGATTCAGGGCATGAGTTTCAGTCCAGGAACTTGAGGGCATGAGATTCAGTGCATGAGTTTCAGAGCATGAGATTCAGGGCATGAAATTCAGGGCATGATTTTCAGGGCAGGAGATTCAGGGCAGGTGTTTCAGTGCAGGACTTTCAGGGCATGAGATTCAGGGCTTGAGTTTAAGGGCATGAGTTTCAGGACATGAGTTGCAGGGAATGAGACTCAGGACATGAGTTTCAGGGCATGAGTTTCAGTGCAGGAACTTGAGGGCATGAGATTCAGGGCATGAGTTTCAGGACAGGAGTTTCAGGGCATGAGATTCAGGGCATGAGTTTCAGTGCAGGAACTTGAGGGCATGAGATTCAGTGCACGAGTTTCAGAGCATGAGATTCAGGGCATGAGATTCAGGGCATGATTTTCAGGGCAGGAGATTCAGGGCAGGTGTTTCAGTGCAGGAGTTTCAGGGCATGAGATTCAGGGCATGAGATTCAGGGCATGAGTTTCAGGGAATGAGGTTCAGGGCATGAGTTTCAGGGCATGAGATTCAGGGCATGAGTTTCAGTGCAGGAACTTGAGGGCATGAGATTCAGTGCACGAGTTTCAGAGCATGAGATTCAGGGCATGAGATTCAGGGCATGATTTTTAAGGCAGGAGATTCAGGGCTGGTGTTTCAGTGCAGGAGTTTCAGGGCATGAGATTCAGGGTATGAGATTCAGGGCATGAGTTTCAGGGCATGAGATTCAGGGCAGGTATTTCAGGGCATGTAATTCAGGGCATGAGTTTCTGGGCAGATGATTCAGGGCAGGAATTTTAGGGCATGTGATTCAGGGCATGTAATTCAGGGCATGATTTTCTGGGCAGATGATTCAGGGCAGGAATTTTAGGGCATGTGATTCAGGGCATGAGTTTCAGTGCATGAGTTTCAGGGCAGTAGTTTCAGGGTATGTGATTTAGGGTATGAGTTTCAGGGCATGAGATTCAGGGCTTGAGTTTCAGGGCATGAGATTCAGGGCAGGAGTTTTAGGGCATGTGATTCAGGGCACGAGTTTGAGTGCATGAGTTTCAGGGCAGGAGTTTCAGGGTATGTGATTTAGGGCATGAGTTTCAGAGCATGAGATTCAGGGCATGAGATTCAGGGTATGATTTTCAGGGCAGGAGATTCAGGGCAGGTGTTTCAGTGTAGGAGTTTCAGGGCATGAGATTCAGAGCATGAGATTCAGGGCCTGAGTTTTAGGGCAGGAGATTCAGGGCATGAGTTTCAGGGCATGAGTTTCAGGGCAGGAGTTTCAGGGCAGGAGTTTCAGGGCATGTAATTCAGGGCGTGAGTTTCAGGATATGAGATTCATGGCATGAGTTTCAGTGCAGGAGTTTCAGGGCTTGAGATTCAGGGCATGAGTTTCAGGGCATGAGATTCAGGGCAGGTATTTCAGGGCATGTAATTCAGGGCATGAGTTTCTGGGCAGATGATTCAGGGCAGGAGTTTTAGGGCATGAGATTCAGGGCATGAGATTCAGGGCATGAGTTTCAGGGCATGAGATTCAGGGCAGGTATTTCAGGGCATGTAATTCAGGGCATGATTTTCTGGGCAGATGATTCAGGGCAGGAATTTTAGGGCATGTGATTCAGGGCATGAGTTTCAGTGCATGAGTTTCAGGGCAGTAGTTTCAGGGTATGTGATTTAGGGCATTAGTTTCAGGGCATGAGATTCAGGGCTTGAGTTTCAGGGCATGAGGTTCAGGGCATGAGTTTCAGGGCATGAGTTTCAGGGCAGGAGTTTTAGGGCATGTGATTCAGGGCATGAGTTTGAGTGCATGAGTTTCAGGGCAGGAGTTTCAGGGTATGTGATTTAGGGCATGAGATTCCGGGCATGAGATTCAGGGCTTGAGTTTCAGGGCATGAGGTTCAGAGCATGAGTTTCAGGTCATGAGATTCAGGGCATGAGTTTCAGTGCAGGAACTTGAGGGCATGAGATTCAGTGCACGAGTTTCAGAGCATGAGATTCAGGGCATGATTTTTAAGGCAGGGGATTCAGGGCTGGTGTTTCAGTGCAGGAGTTTCAGGGCATGAGATTCAGGGCATGAGATTCAGGGCAGGTATTTCAGGGCATGTAATTCAGGGCATGAGTTTCTGGGCAGATGATTCAGGGCAGGAATTTTAGGGCATGTGTTTCAGGGCATGTAATTCAGGGCATGAGTTTCTGGGAGGATGATTCAGGGCAGGAATTTTAGGGCATGTGATTCAGGACATGAGTTTCAGTGCATGAGTTTCAGGGCAGTAGTTTCAGGGTATGTGATTTAGGGCATGAGTTTCAGAGCATGAGATTCAGGGCATGAGATTCAGTGTATGATTTTCAGGGCAGGAGATTCAGGGCAGGTGTTTCAGTGCAGGAGTTTCAGGGCATGAGATTCAGAGCATGAGATTCAGGGCATGAGTTTTAGGACAGGAGATTCAGGGCATGAGTTTCAGGGCATGAGTTTCAGGGCAGGAGTTTCAGGGCATGTAATTCAGGGCGTGAGTTTCAGGATATGAGATTCATGGCATGAGTTTGAGTGCAGGAGTTTCAGGGCATGAGATTCAGGGCAGGAATTTCAGAGCATGTAATTCAGGGCATGAGTTTCTGGGCAGATGATTCAGGGCAGGAGTTTTAGGGCATGAGATTCAGGGCATGAGATTCAGGGCATGAGTTTCAGGGCATGAGACTCAGGGCAGGTATTTCAGGGCATGTAATTCAGGGCATGATTTTCTGGGCAGATGATTCAGGGCAGGAATTTTAGGGCATGTGATTCAGGGCATGAGTTTCAGTGCATGAGTTTCAGGGCAGTAGTTTCAGGGTATGTGATTTAGGGTATGAGTTTCAGGGCATGAGATTCAGGGCTTGAGTTTCAGGGCATGAGATTCAGGGCAGGAGTTTTAGGGCATGTGATTCAGGGCACGAGTTTGAGTGCATGAGTTTCAGGGCAGGAGTTTCAGGGTATGTGATTTAGGGCATGAGTTTCAGAGCATGAGATTCAGGGCATGAGATTCAGTGTATGATTTTCAGGGCAGGAGATTCAGGGCAGGTGTTTCAGTGCAGGAGTTTCAGGGCATGAGATTCAGAGCATGAGATTCAGGGCATGAGTTTTAGGACAGGAGATTCAGGGCATGAGTTTCAGGGCATGAGTTTCAGGGCAGGAGATTCAGGGCATGTAATTCAGGGCGTGAGTTTCAGGATATGAGATTCATGGCATGAGTTTGAGTGCAGGAGTTTCAGGGCATGAGATTCAGGGCAGGAATTTCAGGGCATGTAATTCAGGGCATGAGTTTCTGGGCAGATGATTCAGGGCAGGAGTTTTAGGGCATGAGATTCAGGGCATGAGATTCAGGGCATGAGTTTCAGGGCATGAGATTCAGGGCAGGTATTTCAGGGCATGTAATTCAGGGCATGATTTTCTGGGCAGATGATTCAGGGCAGGAATTTTAGGGCATGTGATTCAGGGCATGAGTTTCAGTGCATGAGTTTCAGGGCAGTAGTTTCAGGGTATGTGATTTAGGGCATGAGTTTCAGGGCATGAGATTCAGGGCTTGAGTTTCAGGGCATGAGTTTTAGGGCATGTGATTCAGGGCATGAGTTTGAGTGCATGAGTTTCAGGGCAGGAGTTTCAGGGTATGTGATTTAGGGCATGAGATTCCGGGCATGAGATTCAGGGCTTGAGTTTCAGGGCATGAGGTTCAGGGCAGGAGATTCAGGGCAGGTGTTTCAGTGCAGGAGTTTCAGGGCATGAGATTCAGGGCATCAGATTCAGGGCATGAGTTTCAGGACAGGAAATTCTGGGCATGAGTTTCAGGGCAGGAGTTTCAGGGCATGTGATTCAGGGCGTGAGTTTCAGGATATGAGATTCATGGCATGAGTTTCAGTGCAGGAGTTTCAGGGCATGAGATTCAGGGCTTGAGTTTTAGGGCATGAGGTTCAGGGCATGAGTTTCAGGTCATGAGATTCAGGGCATGAGTTTCAGTGCAGGAACTTGAGGGGATGAGATTCAGGGCATGAGTTTCAGAGCATGAGATTCAGGGCATGAGATTCAGGGCATGATTTTCAGGGCAGGAGATTCAGGGCAGGTGTTTCAGTGCAGGAGTTTCAGGGCATGAGATTCAGGGCATGAGATTCAGGGCATGAGTTTCAGGACAGGAAATTCAGGGCATGAGTTTCAGGGCATGAGTTTCAGGGCAGGAGTTTCAGGGCATGTGATTCAGGGCGTGAGTTTCAGGATATGAGATTCATGGCATGAGTTTGAGTGCAGGAGTTTCAGGGCATGAGATTCAGGGCATGAGTTTCAGAGCATGAGATTCAGGGCATGAGATTCAGGGCATGATTTTCAGGGCAGGAGATTCAGGGCAGGTGTTTCAGTGCAGGAGTTTCAGGGCATGAGATTCAGGGCATGAGATTCAGGGCATGAGTTTCAGGACAGGAGATTCAGGGCATGAGTTTCAGGGCATGAGTTTCAGGGCATGAGATTCAGGGCATGAGATTCAGGGCTTCATTTTCAGGGCAGGAGATTCAGGGCAGGTGTTTCAGTGCAGGAGTTTCAGGGCACGAGATTCAGGGCATGAGATTCAGGGCATGAGTTTCAGGGCATGAGTTTCAGGGCATGAGTTTCAGGGCAGGAGTTTCAGGCCATGTGATTCAAGGCGTGAGTTTCAGGATATGAGATTCATGGCATGAGTTTCAGTGCAGGTGTTTCAGGGCATGAGATTCAGGGCATGAGATTCAGTGCATGAGTTTGAGGGCACGAGTTTCAAGGCATGAGATTCAGGGCATGAGTTTCAGTGCATGAGTTTGAGGGCAGGAGTTTCAGGGCATGAGATTCAGGGCATGAGTTTCAGGGCATGAGATTCAGGGCAGGTATTTCAGGGCATATAATTGAGGGCATGAGTTTCTGGGCAGATGATTCAGGGCATGAGTTTTAGGGCATGTGATTCAGGGCATGAGTTTCAGTGCATGAGTTTCAGGGCAGGAGTTTCAGGGTATGTGATGTAGGGCATGAGTTTCAGGGCATGAGATTCAGGGCTTGAGATTCAGGGCATGAGTTTCAGAGCATGAGATTCAGGGCATGAGATTCAGGGCATGATTTTCAGGGCAGGAGATTCAGGGCAGGTGTTTCAGTGCAGGACTTTCAGGGCATGAGATTCAGGGCATGAGATTCAGGGCATGAGTTTCAGGACAGGAGATTCAGGGCATGAGTTTCAGGGCATGAGATTCAGGGCATGAGATTCAGGGCTTCATTTTCAGGGCAGGAGATTCAGGGCAGGTGTTTCAGTGCAGGAGTTTCATGGCACGAGATTCAGGGCATGAGATTCCGGGCATGAGTTTCAGGGCATGAGTTTCAGGGCAGGAGTTTCAGGGCATGTGATTCAAGGCGTGAGTTTCTGGGCAGATGATTCAGGGCAGGAATTTTAGGGCATGTGATTCAGGGCATGAGTTTCAGTGCATGAGTTTCAGGGCAGGAGTTTCAGGGTATGTGATTTAGGGCATGAGTTTCAGAGCGTGAGATTCAGGGCATGAGATTCAGTGTATGATTTTCAGGGCAGGAGATTCAGGGCAGGTGTTTCAGTGCAGGAGTTTCAGGGCATGAGATTCAGAGCATGAGATTCAGGGCATGAGTTTTAGGACAGGAGATTCAGGGCATGAGTTTCAGGGCATGAGTTTCAGGGCAGGAGTTTCAGGGCATGTAATTCAGGGCGTGAGTTTCAGGATATGAGATTCATGGCATGAGTTTGAGTGCAGGAGTTTCAGGGCATGAGATTCAGGGCATGAGTTTCAGGGCATGAGATTCAGGGCAGGAATTTCAGGGCATGTAATTCAGGGCAAGAGTTTCTGGGCAGATGATTCAGGGCAGGAGTTTTAGGGCATGAGATTCAGGGCATGAGATTCAGGGCATGAGTTTCAGGGCATGAGATTCAGGGCAGGTATTTCAGGGCACGTAATTCAGGGCATGATTTTCTGGGCAGATGATTCAGGGCAGGAATTTTAGGGCATGTGATTCAGGGCATGAGTTTCAGTGCATGAGTTTCAGGGCAGTAGTTTCAGGGTATGTGATTTAGGGCATGAGTTTCAGGGCATGAGATTCAGGGCTTGAGTTTCAGGGCATGAGGTTCAGGGCATGAGTTTCAGGGCATGAGTTTCAGGGCAGGAGTTTTAGGGCATGTGATTCAGGGCATGAGTTTGAGTGCATGAGTTTCAGGGCAGGAGTTTCAGGGTATGTGATTTAGGGCATGAGATTCCGGGCATGAGATTCAGGGCTTGAGTTTCAGGGCATGAGGTTCAGGGCATGAGTTTCAGGTCATGAGATTCAGGGCATGAGTTTCAGTGCAGGAACTTGAGGGCATGAGATTCAGGGCATGAGTTTCAGAGCATGAGATTCAGGGCTTGAGATTCAGGGCATGATTTTCAGGGCAGGAGATTCAGGGCAGGTGTTTCAGTGCAGGAGTTTCAGGGCATGAGATTCAGGGCATGAGATTCAGGGCATGAGTTTCAGGACAGGAAATTCAGGGCATGAGTTTCAGGGCATGAGTTTCAGGGCAGGAGTTTCAGGGCATGTGATTCAGGGCGTGAGTTTCAGGATATGAGATTCATGGCATGAGTTTCAGTGCAGGAATTTCAGGGCATGAGATTCAGGGCTTGAGTTTCAGGGCATGAGGTTCAGGGCATGAGTTTCAGGTCATGAGATTCAGGGCATGAGTTTCAGTGCAGGAACTTGAGGGGATGAGATTCAGGGCATGAGTTTCAGAGCATGAGATTCAGGGCATGAGATTCAGGGCATGATTTTCAGGGCAGGAGATTCAGGGCAGGTGTTTCAGTGCAGGAGTTTCAGGGCATGAGATTCAGGGCATGAGATTCAGGGCATGAGTTTCAGGACAGGAAATTCAGGGCATGAGTTTCAGGGCATGAGTTTCAGTGCAGGAGTTTCAGGGCATGAGATTCAGGGCATGAGTTTCAGAGCATGAGATTCAGGGCATGAGATTCAGGGCATGATTTTCAGGGCAGGAGATTCAGGGCAGGTGTTTCAGTGCAGGAGTTTCAGGGCATGAGATTCAGGGCATGAGATTCAGGGCATGAGTTTCAGGACAGGAGATTCAGGGCATGAGTTTCAGGGCATGAGTTTCAGGGCATGAGATTCAGGGCATGAGATTCAGGACTTCATTTTCAGGGCAGGAGATTCAGGGCAGGTGTTTCAGTGCAGGAGTTTCAGGGCACGAGATTCAGGGCATGAGATTCAGGGCATGAGTTTCAGGGCATGAGTTTCAGGGCATGAGTTTCAGGGCAGGAGTTTCAGGCCATGTGATTCAAGGCGTGAGTTTCAGGATATGAGATTCATGGCATGAGTTTCAGTGCAGGTGTTTCAGGGCATGAGATTCAGGGCATGAGTTTCAGTGCATAAGTTTGAGGGCACGAGTTTCAAGGCATGAGATTCAGGGCATGAGTTTCAGTGCATGAGTTTGAGGGCAGGAGTTTCAGGGCATGAGATTCAGGGCATGAGTTTCAGGGCATGAGATTCAGGGCAGGTATTTCAGGGCATATAATTGAGGGCATGAGTTTCTGGGCAGATGATTCAGGGCATGAGTTTTAGGGCATGTGATTCAGGGCATGAGTTTCAGTGCATGAGTTTCAGGGCAGGAGTTTCAGGGTATGTGATGTAGGGCATGAGTTTCAGGGCATGAGATTCAGGGCTTGAGATTCAGGGCATGAGTTTCAGGGCAGGAGATTCAGGGCAGGTGTTTCAGTGCAGGAGTTTCAGGGCATGAGATTCAGGGCATGAGATTCAGGGCATGAGTTTCAGGGCATGAGTTTCAGGGCAGGAGTTTCAGGCCATGTGATTCAAGGCGTGAGTTTCAGGATATGAGATTCATGGCATGAGTTTCAGTGCAGGTGTTTCAGGGCATGAGATTCAGGGCATGAGTTTCAGTGCATGAGTTTGAGGGCACGAGTTTCAAGGCATGAGATTCAGGGCATGAGTTTCAGTGCATGTGTTTGAGGGCAGGAGTTTCAGGGCATGAGATTCAGGGCATGAGTTTCAGGGCATGAGATTCAGGGCAGGTATTTCAGGGCATATAATTGAGGGCATGAGTTTCTGGGCAGATGATTCAGGGCATGAGTTTTAGGGCATGTGATTCAGGGCATGAGTTTCAGTGCATGAGTTTCAGGGCAGGAGTTTCAGGGTATGTGATGTAGGGCATGAGTTTCAGGGCATGAGATTCAGGGCTTGAGATTCAGGGCATGAGTTTCAGAGCATGAGATTCAGGGCATGAGATTCAGGGCATGATTTTCAGGGCAGGAGATTCAGGGCAGGTGTTTCAGGGCATGAGTTTCAGGGCTTGAGATTCAGGGCATGAGATTCAGGGCTTCATTTTCAGGGCAGGAGATTCAGGGCAGGTGTTTCAGTGCAGGAGTTTCATGGCACGAGATTCAGGGCATGAGATTCCGGGCATGAGTTTCAGGGCATGAGTTTCAGGGCATGAGTTTCAGGGCAGGAGTTTCAGGGCATGTGATTCAAGGCGTGAGTTTCAGGATATGAGATTCATGGCATGAGTTTCAGTGCAGGTGTTTCAGGGCATGAGATTCAGGGCATGAGTTTCAGTGCATGAGTTTGAGGGCAGGAGTTTCAAGGCATGAGATTCAGGGCATGAGTTTCAGTGCATGAGTTTGAGGGCAGGAGTTTCAGGGCATGAGATTCAGGGCATGAGTTTCAGGGCATGAGATTCAGGGCAGGTATTTCAGGGCATGTAATTCAGGGCATGAGTTTCTGGGCAGATGATTCAGGGCATGAGTTTTAGGGCATGTGATTCAGGGCATGAGTTTCAGTGCATGAGTTTCAGGGCATGAGTTTTAGGGCAGGAGATTCAGGGCATGAGATTCAGGGCTTGAGTTTCAGTGCAGGAACTTGGGGGCATGAGATTCAGTGCACGAGTTTCAGAGCATGAGATTCAGGGCATGAGATTCAGGTCATGATTTTCAAGGCAGGAGATTCAGGGCAGGTGTTTCAGTGCAGGAGTTTCAGGACATGAGATTCAGGGCATGAGTTTCAGTGCAGTAACTTGAGGTCATGAGATTCAGTGCACGGGTTTCAGAGCGTGAGATTCAGGGCATGAGATTCAGGGCATGAGTTTCAGAGCAGGAGATTCAGGGCAGGTGTTTCAGTGCAGGAGATTCAGGGCATGAGATTCAGGACATGAGATTCAGGGCATGAGTTTTAGGACAGGAGATTCAGGGCATGAGTTTCAGGGCATGAGTTTCAGGGCATGAGTTTCAGGGCAGGAGTTTCAGGGCATGTAATTCAGGGCGTGAGTTTCAGGATATGAGATTCATGGCATGAGTTTCAGTGCAGGAGTTTCAGGGCATGAGATTCAGGGCATGAGTTTCAGGGCATGAGATTCAGGGCAGGTATTTCAGGGCATGTAATTCAGGGCATGAGTTTCTGGGCAGATGATTCAGGGCATGAGTTTTAGGGCATGTGATTCAGGGCATGAGTTTTAGTGCATGAGTTTCAGGGCAGGAGTTTCAGGGTATGTGATTTAGGGCATGAGTTTCAGGGCATGAGATTCAGGGCTTGAGTTTCAGGGAATGAGGTTCAGGGCATGAGTTTCAGGGCATGAGATTCAGGGCATGAGTTTCAGTGCAGGAACTTGAGGGCATGAGATTCAGTGCACGAGTTTCAGAGCATGAGATTCAGGGCATGAGATTCAGGGCATGATTTTTAAGGCAGGAGATTCAGGGCTGGTGTTTCAGTGCAGGAGTTTCAGGGCATGAGATTCAGGGTATGAGATTCAGGGCATGAGTTTCAGGGCATGAGATTCAGGGCAGGTATTTCAGGGCATGTAATTCAGGGCATGAGTTTCTGGGCAGATGATTCAGGGCAGGAATTTTAGGGCATGTGATTCAGGGCATGTAATTCAGGGCATGAGTTTCTGGGCACATGATTCAGGGCAGGAATTTTAGGGCATGTGATTCAGGGCATGAGTTTCAGTGCATGAGTTTCAGGGCAGTAGTTTCAGGGTATGTGATTTAGGGTATGAGTTTCAGGCATGAGATTCAGGGCTTGAGTTTCAGGGCATGAGGTTCAGGGCAGGAGATTCAGGGCAGGTGTTTCAGTGCAGGAGTTTCAGGGCATGAGATTCAGGGCATCAGATTCAGGGCATGAGTTTCAGGACAGGAAATTCTGGGCATGAGTTTCAGGGCAGGAGTTTCAGGGCATGTGATTCAGGGCGTGAGTTTCAGGATATGAGATTCATGGCATGAGTTTCAGTGCAGGAGTTTCAGGGCATGAGATTCAGGGCTTGAGTTTTAGGGCATGAGGTTCAGGGCATGAGTTTCAGGTCATGAGATTCAGGGCATGAGTTTCAGTGCAGGAACTTGAGGGGATGAGATTCAGGGCATGAGTTTCAGAGCATGAGATTCAGGGCATGAGATTCAGGGCATGATTTTCAGGGCAGGAGATTCAGGGCAGGTGTTTCAGTGCAGGAGTTTCAGGGCATGAGATTCAGGGCATGAGATTCAGGGCATGAGTTTCAGGACAGGAAATTCAGGGCATGAGTTTCAGGGCATGAGTTTCAGGGCAGGAGTTTCAGGGCATGTGATTCAGGGCGTGAGTTTCAGGATATGAGATTCATGGCATGAGTTTCAGTGCAGGAGTTTCAGGGCATGAGATTCAGGGCATGAGTTTCAGAGCATGAGATTCAGGGCATGAGATTCAGGGCATGATTTTCAGGGCAGGAGATTCAGGGCAGGTGTTTCAGTGCAGGAGTTTCAGGGCATGAGATTCAGGGCATGAGATTCAGGGCATGAGGTTCAGGGCATGAGTTTCAGGTCATGAGATTCAGGGCATGAGTTTCAGTGCAGGAACTTGAGGGCATGAGTTTCAGGGCATGAGTTTCAGGGCATGAGATTCAGGGCATGAGATTCAGGACTTCATTTTCAGGGCAGGAGATTCAGGGCAGGTGTTTCAGTGCAGGAGTTTCAGGGCACGAGATTCAGGGCATGAGATTCAGGGCATGAGTTTCAGGGCATGAGTTTCAGGGCATGAGTTTCAGGGCAGGAGTTTCAGGCCATGTGATTCAAGGCGTGAGTTTCAGGATATGAGATTCATGGCATGAGTTTCAGTGCAGGTGTTTCAGGGCATGAGATTCAGGGCATGAGTTTCAGTGCATAAGTTTGAGGGCACGAGTTTCAAGGCATGAGATTCAGGGCATGAGTTTCAGTGCATGAGTTTGAGGGCAGGAGTTTCAGGGCATGAGATTCAGGGCATGAGTTTCAGGGCATGAGATTCAGGGCAGGTATTTCAGGGCATATAATTGAGGGCATGAGTTTCTGGGCAGATGATTCAGGGCATGAGTTTTAGGGCATGTGATTCAGGGCATGAGTTTCAGTGCATGAGTTTCAGGGCAGGAGTTTCAGGGTATGTGATGTAGGGCATGAGTTTTAGGGCATGTGATTCAGGGCATGAGTTTCAGTGCATGAGTTTCAGGGCAGGAGTTTCAGGGTATGTGATGTAGGGCATGATTTTCAGGGCAGGAGATTCAGGGCAGGTGTTTCAGGGCATGAGTTTCAGGGCTTGAGATTCAGGGCATGAGATTCAGGGCTTCATTTTCAGGGCAGGAGATTCAGGGCAGGTGTTTCAGTGCAGGAGTTTCATGGCACGAGATTCAGGGCATGAGATTCCGGGCATGAGTTTCAGGGCATGAGTTTCAGGGCATGAGTTTCAGGGCAGGAGTTTCAGGGCATGTGATTCAAGGCGTGAGTTTCAGGATATGAGATTCATGGCATGAGTTTCAGTGCAGGTGTTTCAGGGCATGAGATTCAGGGCATGAGTTTCAGTGCATGAGTTTGAGGGCAGGAGTTTCAAGGCATGAGATTCAGGGCATGAGTTTCAGTGCATGAGTTTGAGGGCAGGAGTTTCAGGGCATGAGATTCAGGGCATGAGTTTCAGGGCATGAGATTCAGGGCAGGTATTTCAGGGCATGTAATTCAGGGCATGAGTTTCTGGGCAGATGATTCAGGGCATGAGTTTTAGGGCATGTGATTCAGGGCATGAGTTTCAGTGCATGAGTTTCAGGGCATGAGTTTTAGGGCAGGAGATTCAGGGCATGAGTTTCAGGGCATGAGTTTCAGGGCATGAGTTTCAGGGCAGGAGTTTCAGGGCATGTAATTCAGGGCGTGAGTTTCAGGATATGAGATTCATGGCATGAGTTTGAGTGCAGGAGTTTCAGGGCATGAGATTCAGGGCATGAGTTTCAGGGCATGAGATTCAGGGCAGGTATTTCAGGGCATGTAATTCAGGGCATGAGTTTCTGGGCAAATGATTCAGGGCAGGAGTTTTAGGGCATGAGATTCAGGGCATGAGATTCAGGGCATGAGTTTCAGGGCATGAGATTCAGGGCTTGAGTTTCAGTGCAGGAACTTGGGGGCATGAGATTCAGTGCACGAGTTTCAGAGCATGAGATTCAGGGCATGAGATTCAGGTCATGATTTTCAAGGCAGGAGATTCAGGGCAGGTGTTTCAGTGCAGGAGTTTCAGGACATGAGATTCAGGGCATGAGTTTCAGTGCAGTAACTTGAGGTCATGAGTTTCAGTGCACGAGTTTCAGAGCGTGAGATTCAGGGCATGAGATTCAGGGCATGAGTTTCAGAGCAGGAGATTCAGGGCAGGTGTTTCAGTGCAGGAGATTCAGGGCATGAGATTCAGGACATGAGATTCAGGGCATGAGTTTTAGGACAGGAGATTCAGGGCATGAGTTTCAGGGCATGAGTTTCAGGGCATGAGTTTCAGGGCAGGAGTTTCAGGGCATGTAATTCAGGGCGTGAGTTTCAGGATATGAGATTCATGGCATGAGTTTCAGTGCAGGAGTTTCAGGGCATGAGATTCAGGGCATGAGTTTCAGGGCATGAGATTCAGGGCAGGTATTTCAGGGCATGTAATTCAGGGCATGAGTTTCTGGGCAGATGATTCAGGGCATGAGTTTTAGGGCATGTGATTCAGGGCATGAGTTTTAGTGCATGAGTTTCAGGGCAGGAGTTTCAGGGTATTTGATTTAGGGCATGAGTTTCAGGGCATGAGATTCAGGGCTTGAGTTTCAGGGAATGAGTTTCAGGGCATGAGTTTCAGGGCATGAGATTCAGGGCATGAGTTTCAGTGCAGGAACTTGAGGGCATGAGATTCAGTGCACGAGTTTCAGAGCATGAGATTCAGGGCATGAGATTCAGGGCATGATTTTTAAGGCAGGAGATTCAGGGCTGGTGTTTCAGTGCAGGAGTTTCAGGGCATGAGATTCAGGGTATGAGATTCAGGGCATGAGTTTCAGGGCATGAGATTCAGGGCAGGTATTTCAGGGCATGTAATTCAGGGCATGAGTTTCTGGGCAGATGATTCAGGGCAGGAATTTTAGGGCATGTGATTCAGGGCATGTAATTCAGGGCATGAGTTTCTGGGCACATGATTCAGGGCAGGAATTTTAGGGCATGTGATTCAGGGCATGAGTTTCAGTGCATGAGTTTCAGGGCAGTAGTTTCAGGGTATGTGATTTAGGGTATGAGTTTCAGGGCATGAGATTCAGGGCTTGAGTTTCAGGGCATGAGATTCAGGGCAGGAGTTTTAGGGCATGTGATTCAGGGCACGAGTTTGAGTGCATGAGTTTCAGGGCAGGAGTTTCAGGGTATGTGATTTAGGGCATGAGTTTCAGAGCATGAGATTCAGGGCATGAGATTCAGGTATGATTTTCAGGGCAGGAGATTCAGGGCAGGTGTTTCAGTGCAGGAGTTTCAGGGCATGAGATTCAGAGCATGAGATTCAGGGCATGAGTTTTAGGGCAGGAGATTCAGGGCATGAGTTTCAGGGCATGAGTTTCAGGGCAGGAGTTTCAGGGCAGGAGTTTCAGGGCATGTAATTCAGGGCGTGAGTTTCAGGATATGAGATTCATGGCATGAGTTTCAGTGCAGGAGTTTCAGGGCCTGAGATTCAGGGCATGAGTTTCAGGGCATGAGATTCAGGGCAGGTATTTCAGGGCATGTAATTCAGGGCATGAGTTTCTAGGCAGATGATTCAGGGCAGGAGTTTTAGGGCATGAGATTCAGGGCATGAGATTCAGGGCATGAGTTTCAGGGCATGAGATTCAGGGCAGGTATTTCAGGGCATGTAATTCAGGGCATGATTTTCTGGGCAGATGATTCAGGGCAGGAATTTTAGGGCATGTGATTGCAGGGCATGAGTTTCAGTGCATGAGTTTCAGGGCAGTAGTTTCAGGGTATGTGATTTAGGGCATGAGTTTCAGGGCATGAGATTCAGGGCTTGAGTTTCAGGGCATGAGGTTCAGGGCATGAGTTTCAGGGCATGAGTTTCAGGGCAGGAGTTTTAGGGCATGTGATTCAGGGCATGAGTTTGAGTGCATGAGTTTCAGGGCAGGAGTTTCAGGGTATGTGATTTAGGGCATGGCATGAGATTCAGGGCTTGAGTTTCAGGGCATGAGGTTCAGAGCATGAGTTTCAGGTCATGAGATTCAGGGCATGAGTTTCAGTGCAGGAACTTGAGGGCATGAGATTCAGTGCACGAGTTTCAGAGCATGAGATTCAGGGCATGATTTTTAAGGCAGGAGATTCAGGGCTGGTGTTTCAGTGCAGGAGTTTCAGGGCATGAGATTCAGGGTATGAGATTCAGGGCATGAGTTTCAGGGCATGAGATTCAGGGCAGGTATTTCAGGGCATGTAATTCAGGGCATGAGTTTCTGGGCAGATGATTCAGGGCAGGAATTTTAGGGCATGTGATTCAGGGCATGTAATTCAGGGCATGAGTTTCTGGGCACATGATTCAGGGCAGGAATTTTAGGGCATGTGATTCAGGGCATGAGTTTCAGTGCATGAGTTTCAGGGCAGTAGTTTCAGGGTATGTGATTTAGGGTATGAGTTTCAGGGCATGAGATTCAGGGCTTGAGTTTCAGGGCATGAGATTCAGGGCAGGAGTTTTAGGGCATGTGATTCAGGGCACGAGTTTGAGTGCATGAGTTTCAGGGCAGGAGTTTCAGGGTATGTGATTTAGGGCATGAGTTTCAGAGCATGAGATTCAGGGCATGAGATTCAGGGTATGATTTTCAGGGCAGGAGATTCAGGGCAGGTGTTTCAGTGCAGGAGTTTCAGGGCATGAGATTCAGAGCATGAGATTCAGGGCATGAGTTTTAGGGCAGGAGATTCAGGGCATGAGTTTCAGGGCATGAGTTTCAGGCAGGAGTTTCAGGGCAGGAGTTTCAGGGCATGTAATTCAGGGCGTGAGTTTCAGGATATGAGATTCATGGCATGAGTTTCAGTGCAGGAGTTTCAGGGCCTGAGATTCAGGGCATGAGTTTCAGGGCATGAGATTCAGGGCAGGTATTTCAGGGCATGTAATTCAGGGCATGAGTTTTCTGGGCAGATGATTCAGGGCAGGAGTTTTAGGGCATGAGATTCAGGGCATGAGATTCAGGGCATGAGTTTCAGGGCATGAGATTCAGGGCAGGTATTTCAGGGCATGTAATTCAGGGCATGATTTTCTGGGCAGATGATTCAGGGCAGGAATTTTAGGGCATGTGATTCAGGGCATGAGTTTCAGTGCATGAGTTTCAGGGCAGTAGTTTCAGGGTATGTGATTTAGGGCATGAGTTTCAGGGCATGAGATTCAGGGCTTGAGTTTCAGGGCATGAGGTTCAGGGCATGAGTTTCAGGGCATGAGTTTCAGGGCAGGAGTTTTAGGGCATGTGATTCAGGGCATGAGTTTGAGTGCATGAGTTTCAGGGCAGGAGTTTCAGGGTATGTGATTTAGGGCATGAGATTCCGGGCATGAGATTCAGGGCTTGAGTTTCAGGGCATGAGGTTCAGAGCATGAGTTTCAGGTCATGAGATTCAGGGCATGAGTTTCAGTGCAGGAACTTGAGGGCATGAGATTCAGTGCACGAGTTTCAGAGCATGAGATTCAGGGCATGATTTTTAAGGCAGGAGATTCAGGGCTGGTGTTTCAGTGCAGGAGTTTCAGGGCATGAGATTCAGGGCATGAGATTCAGGGCAGGTATTTCAGGGCATGTAATTCAGGGCATGAGTTTCTGGGCAGATGATTCAGGGCAGGAATTTTAGGGCATGTGTTTCAGGGCATGTAATTCAGGGCATGAGTTTCTGGGCAGATGATTCAGGGCAGGAATTTTAGGGCATGTGATTCAGGGCATGAGTTTCAGCGCATGAGTTTCAGGGCAGTAGTTTCAGGGTATGTGATTTAGGGCATGAGTTTCAGAGCATGAGATTCAGGGCATGAGATTCAGTGTATGATTTTCAGGGCAGGAGATTCAGGGCAGGTGTTTCAGTGCAGGAGTTTCAGGGCATGAGATTCAGAGCATGAGATTCAGGGCATGAGTTTTAGGACAGGAGATTCAGGGCATGAGTTTCAGGGCATGAGTTTCAGGGCAGGAGTTTCAGGGCATGTAATTCAGGGCGTGAGTTTCAGGATATGAGATTCATGGCATGAGTTTGAGTGCAGGAGTTTCAGGGCATGAGATTCAGGGCAGGAATTTCAGAGCATGTAATTCAGGGCATGAGTTTCTGGGCAGATGATTCAGGGCAGGAGTTTTAGGGCATGAGATTCAGGGCATGAGATTCAGGGCATGAGTTTCAGGGCATGAGATTCAGGGCAGGTATTTCAGGGCATGTAATTCAGGGCATGATTTTCTGGGCAGATGATTCAGGGCAGGAATTTTAGGGCATGTGATTCAGGGCATGAGTTTCAGTGCATGAGTTTCAGGGCAGTAGTTTCAGGGTATGTGATTTAGGGTATGAGTTTCAGGGCATGAGATTCAGGGCTTGAGTTTCAGGGCATGAGATTCAGGGCAGGAGTTTTAGGGCATGTGATTCAGGGCACGAGTTTGAGTGCATGAGTTTCAGGGCAGGAGTTTCAGGGTATGTGATTTAGGGCATGAGTTTCAGAGCATGAGATTCAGGGCATGAGATTCAGTGTATGATTTTCAGGGCAGGAGATTCAGGGCAGGTGTTTCAGTGCAGGAGTTTCAGGGCATGAGATTCAGAGCATGAGATTCAGGGCATGAGTTTTAGGACAGGAGATTCAGGGCATGAGATTCAGGGCATGAGTTTCAGGGCAGGAGATTCAGGGCATGTAATTCAGGGCGTGAGTTTCAGGATATGAGATTCATGGCATGAGTTTGAGTGCAGGAGTTTCAGGGCATGAGATTCAGGGCAGGAATTTCAGGGCATGTAATTCAGGGCATGAGTTTCTGGGCAGATGATTCAGGGCAGGAGTTTTAGGGCATGAGATTCAGGGCATGAGATTCAGGGCATGAGTTTCAGGGCATGAGATTCAGGGCAGGTATTTCAGGGCATGTAATTCAGGGCATGATTTTCTGGGCAGATGATTCAGGGCAGGAATTTTAGGGCATGTGATTCAGGGCATGAGTTTCAGTGCATGAGTTTCAGGGCAGTAGTTTCAGGGTATGTGATTTAGGGCATGAGTTTCAGGGCATGAGATTCAGGGCTTGAGTTTCAGGGCATGAGGTTCAGGGCATGAGTTTCAGGGCATGAGTTTCAGGGCAGGAGTTTTAGGGCATGTGATTCAGGGCATGAGTTTGAGTGCATGAGTTTCAGGGTATGTGATTTAGGGCATGAGATTCCGGGCATGAGATTCAGGGCTTGAGTTTCAGGGCATGAGGTTCAGGGCAGGAGATTCAGGGCAGGTGTTTCAGTGCAGGAGTTTCAGGGCATGAGATTCAGTGCATCAGATTCAGGGCATGAGTTTCAGGACAGGAAATTCTGGGCATGAGTTTCAGGGCAGGAGTTTCAGGGCATGTGATTCAGGGCGTGAGTTTCAGGATATGAGATTCATGGCATGAGTTTCAGTGCAGGAGTTTCAGGGCATGAGATTCAGGGCTTGAGTTTTAGGGCATGAGGTTCAGGGCATGAGTTTCAGGTCATGAGATTCAGGGCATGAGTTTCAGTGCAGGAACTTGAGGGGATGAGATTCAGGGCATGAGTTTCAGAGCATGAGATTCAGGGCATGAGATTCAGGGCATGATTTTCAGGGCAGGAGATTCAGGGCAGGTGTTTCAGTGCAGGAGTTTCAGGGCATGAGATTCAGGGCATGAGATTCAGGGCATGAGTTTCAGGACAGGAAATTCAGGGCATGAGTTTCAGGGCATGAGTTTCAGGGCAGGAGTTTCAGGGCATGTGATTCAGGGCGTGAGTTTCAGGATATGAGATTCATGGCATGAGTTTCAGTGCAGGAGTTTCAGGGCATGAGATTCAGGGCATGAGTTTCAGGGCATGAGATTCAGGGCATGAGATTCAGGGCATGATTTTCAGGGCAGGAGATTCAGGGCAGGTGTTTCAGTGCAGGAGTTTCAGGGCATGAGATTCAGGGCATGAGATTCAGGGCATGAGTTTCAGGACAGGAGATTCAGGGCATGAGTTTCAGGGCATGAGTTTCAGGGCATGAGATTCAGGGCATGAGATTCAGGGCAGGAGATTCAGGGCAGGTGTTTCAGTGCAGGAGTTTCAGGGCACGAGATTCAGGGCATGAGATTCAGGGCATGAGTTTCAGGGCATGAGTTTCAGGGCATGAGTTTCAGGGCAGGAGTTTCAGGCCATGTGATTCAAGGCGTGAGTTTCAGGATATGAGATTCATGGCATGAGTTTCAGTGCAGGTGTTTCAGGGCATGAGATTCAGGGCATGAGTTTCAGTGCATGAGTTTGAGGGCACGAGTTTCAAGGCATGAGATTCAGGGCATGAGTTTCAGTGCATGAGTTTGAGGGCAGGAGTTTCAGGGCATGAGATTCAGGGCATGAGTTTCAGGGCATGAGATTCAGGGCAGGTATTTCAGGGCATATAATTGAGGGCATGAGTTTCTGGGCAGATGATTCAGGGCATGAGTTTTAGGGCATGTGATTCAGGGCATGAGTTTCAGTGCATGAGTTTCAGGGCAGGAGTTTCAGGGTATGTGATGTAGGGCATGAGTTTCAGGGCATGAGATTCAGTGCTTGAGATTCAGGGCATGAGTTTCAGAGCATGAGTTTCAGGGCATGAGATTCAGGGCATGATTTTCAGGGCAGGAGATTCAGGGCAGGTGTTTCAGTGCAGGACTTTCAGGGCATGAGATTCAGGGCATGAGATTCAGGGCATGAGTTTCAGGACAGGAGATTCAGGGCATGAGTTTCAGGGCATGAGATTCAGGGCATGAGATTCAGGGCTTCATTTTCAGGGCAGGAGATTCAGGGCAGGTGTTTCAGTGCAGGAGTTTCATGGCACGAGATTCAGGGCATGAGATTCCGGGCATGAGTTTCAGGGCATGAGTTTCAGGGCATGAGTTTCAGGGCAGGAGTTTCAGGGCATGTGATTCAAGGCGTGAGTTTCTGGGCAGATGATTCAGGGCAGGAATTTTAGGGCATGTGATTCAGGGCATGAGTTTCAGTGCATGAGTTTCAGGGCAGTAGTTTCAGGGTATGTGATTTAGGGTATGAGTTTCAGGGCATGAGATTCAGGGCTTGAGTTTCAGGGCATGAGATTCAGGGCAGGAGTTTTAGGGCATGTGATTCAGGGCACGAGTTTGAGTGCATGAGTTTCAGGGCAGGAGTTTCAGGGTATGTGATTTAGGGCATGAGTTTCAGAGCGTGAGATTCAGGGCATGAGATTCAGTGTATGATTTTCAGGGCAGGAGATTCAGGGCAGGTGTTTCAGTGCAGGAGTTTCAGGGCATGAGATTCAGAGCATGAGATTCAGGGCATGAGTTTTAGGACAGGAGATTCAGGGCATGAGTTTCAGGGCATGAGTTTCAGGGCAGGAGTTTCAGGGCATGTAATTCAGGGCGTGAGTTTCAGGATATGAGATTCATGGCATGAGTTTGAGTGCAGGAGTTTCAGGGCATGAGATTCAGGGCATGAGTTTCAGGGCATGAGATTCAGGGCAGGAATTTCAGGGCATGTAATTCAGGGCAAGAGTTTCTGGGCAGATGATTCAGGGCAGGAGTTTTAGGGCATGAGATTCAGGGCATGAGATTCAGGGCATGAGTTTCAGGGCATGAGATTCAGGGCAGGTATTTCAGGGCACGTAATTCAGGGCATGATTTTCTGGGCAGATGATTCAGGGCAGGAATTTTAGGGCATGTGATTCAGGGCATGAGTTTCAGTGCATGAGTTTCAGGGCAGTAGTTTCAGGGTATGTGATTTAGGGCATGAGTTTCAGGGCATGAGATTCAGGGCTTGAGTTTCAGGGCATGAGGTTCAGGGCATGAGTTTCAGGGCATGAGTTTCAGGGCAGGAGTTTTAGGGCATGTGATTCAGGGCATGAGTTTGAGTGCATGAGTTTCAGGGCAGGAGTTTCAGGGTATGTGATTTAGGGCATGAGATTCCGGGCATGAGATTCAGGGCTTGAGTTTCAGGGCATGAGGTTCAGGGCATGAGTTTCAGGTCATGAGATTCAGGGCATGAGTTTCAGTGCAGGAACTTGAGGGCATGAGATTCAGGGCATGAGTTTCAGAGCATGAGATTCAGGGCTTGAGATTCAGGGCATGATTTTCAGGGCAGGAGATTCAGGGCAGGTGTTTCAGTGCAGGAGTTTCAGGGCATGAGATTCAGGGCATGAGATTCAGGGCATGAGTTTCAGGACAGGAAATTCAGGGCATGAGTTTCAGGGCATGAGTTTCAGGGCAGGAGTTTCAGGGCATGTGATTCAGGGCGTGAGTTTCAGGATATGAGATTCATGGCATGAGTTTCAGTGCAGGAGTTTCAGGGCATGAGATTCAGGGCTTGAGTTTCAGGGCATGAGGTTCAGGGCATGAGTTTCAGGTCATGAGATTCAGGGCATGAGTTTCAGTGCAGGAACTTGAGGGGATGAGATTCAGGGCATGAGTTTCAGAGCATGAGATTCAGGGCATGAGATTCAGGGCATGATTTTCAGGGCAGGAGATTCAGGGCAGGTGTTTCAGTGCAGGAGTTTCAGGGCATGAGATTCAGGGCATGAGATTCAGGGCATGAGTTTCAGGACAGGAAATTCAGGGCATGAGTTTCAGTGCAGGAGTTTCAGGGCATGAGATTCAGGGCATGAGTTTCAGAGCATGAGATTCAGGGCATGAGATTCAGGGCATGATTTTCAGGGCAGGAGATTCAGGGCAGGTGTTTCAGTGCAGGAGTTTCAGGGCATGAGATTCAGGGCATGAGATTCAGGGCATGAGTTTCAGGACAGGAGATTCAGGGCATGAGTTTCAGGGCATGAGTTTCAGGGCATGAGATTCAGGGCATGAGATTCAGGACTTCATTTTCAGGGCAGGAGATTCAGGGCAGGTGTTTCAGTGCAGGAGTTTCAGGGCACGAGATTCAGGGCATGAGATTCAGGGCATGAGTTTCAGGGCATGAGTTTCAGGGCATGAGTTTCAGGGCAGGAGTTTCAGGCCATGTGATTCAAGGCGTGAGTTTCAGGATATGAGATTCATGGCATGAGTTTCAGTGCAGGTGTTTCAGGGCATGAGATTCAGGGCATGAGTTTCAGTGCATAAGTTTGAGGGCACGAGTTTCAAGGCATGAGATTCAGGGCATGAGTTTCAGGGCATGAGATTCAGGGCAGGTATTTCAGGGCATATAATTGAGGGCATGAGTTTCTGGGCAGATGATTCAGGGCATGAGTTTTAGGGCATGTGATTCAGGGCATGAGTTTCAGTGCATGAGTTTCAGGGCAGGAGTTTCAGGGTATGTGATGTAGGGCATGAGTTTCAGGGCATGAGATTCAGGGCTTGAGATTCAGGGCATGAGTTTCAGAGCATGAGATTCAGGGCATGAGATTCAGGGCATGATTTTCAGGGCAGGAGATTCAGGGCAGGTGTTTCAGTGCAGGAGTTTCAGGGCATGAGATTCAGGGCATGAGATTCAGGGCATGAGTTTCAGGGCATGAGTTTCAGGGCAGGAGTTTCAGGCCATGTGATTCAAGGCGTGAGTTTCAGGATATGAGATTCATGGCATGAGTTTCAGTGCAGGTGTTTCAGGGCATGAGATTCAGGGCATGAGTTTCAGTGCATGAGTTTGAGGGCACGAGTTTCAAGGCATGAGATTCAGGGCATGAGTTTCAGTGCATGTGTTTGAGGGCAGGAGTTTCAGGGCATGAGATTCAGGGCATGAGTTTCAGGGCATGAGATTCAGGGCAGGTATTTCAGGGCATATAATTGAGGGCATGAGTTTCTGGGCAGATGATTCAGGGCATGAGTTTTAGGGCATGTGATTCAGGGCATGAGTTTCAGTGCATGAGTTTCAGGGCAGGAGTTTCAGGGTATGTGATGTAGGGCATGAGTTTCAGGGCATGAGATTCAGGGCTTGAGATTCAGGGCATGAGTTTCAGAGCATGAGATTCAGGGCATGAGATTCAGGGCATGATTTTCAGGGCAGGAGATTCAGGGCAGGTGTTTCAGGGCATGAGTTTCAGGGCTTGAGATTCAGGGCATGAGATTCAGGGCTTCATTTTCAGGGCAGGAGATTCAGGGCAGGTGTTTCAGTGCAGGAGTTTCATGGCACGAGATTCAGGGCATGAGATTCCGGGCATGAGTTTCAGGGCATGAGTTTCAGGGCATGAGTTTCAGGGCAGGAGTTTCAGGGCATGTGATTCAAGGCGTGAGTTTCAGGATATGAGATTCATGGCATGAGTTTCAGTGCAGGTGTTTCAGGGCATGAGATTCAGGGCATGAGTTTCAGTGCATGAGTTTGAGGGCAGGAGTTTCAAGGCATGAGATTCAGGGCATGAGTTTCAGTGCATGAGTTTGAGGGCAGGAGTTTCAGGGCATGAGATTCAGGGCATGAGTTTCAGGGCATGAGATTCAGGGCAGGTATTTCAGGGCATGTAATTCAGGGCATGAGTTTCTGGGCAGATGATTCAGGGCATGAGTTTTAGGGCATGTGATTCAGGGCATGAGTTTCAGTGCATGAGTTTCAGGGCAGGAGTTTCAGGGTATGTGATTTAGGGCATGAGTTTCAGGGCATGAGATTCAGGGCTTGAGTTTCAGGGCATGAGGTTCAGGGCATGAGTTTCAGGGCATGAGATTCAGGGCTTGAGTTTCAGTGCAGGAACTTGAGGGCATGAGATTCAGTGCACGAGTTTCAGAGCATGAGATTCAGGGCATGAGATTCAGGTCATGATTTTCAAGGCAGGAGATTCAGGGCAGGTGTTTCAGTGCAGGAGTTTCAGGACATGAGATTCAGGGCATGAGTTTCAGTGCAGTAACTTGAGGTCATGAGATTCAGTGCACGAGTTTCAGAGCGTGAGATTCAGGGCATGAGATTCAGGGCATGAGTTTCAGAGCAGGAGATTCAGGGCAGGTGTTTCAGTGCAGGAGTTTCAGGGCATGAGTTTCAGGGCATGAGATTCAGGGCATGAGTTTCAGTGCAGGAACTTGAGGGCATGAGATTCAGTGCACGAGTTTCAGAGCAAGAGATTCAGGGCATGAGATTCAGGGCATGATTTTCAAGGCAGGTATTTCAGGGCATGTAATTCAGGGCATGAGTTTCTTGGCAGATGATTCAGGGCAGGAATTTTAGGGTATGTGATTCAGGGCATGTAATTCAGGGCATGAGATTCAGGGCATGAGTTTCAGGGCATGAGATTCAGGGCAGGTATTTCAGGGCATGTAATTCAGGGCATGAGTTTCTTGGCAGATGATTCAGGGCAGGAATTTTAGGGTATGTGTTTCAGGGCATGTAATTCAGGGCATGAGTTTCTGGGCAGATGATTCAGGGCAGGAATTTTAAGGCATGAGATTCAGGGCATGAGTTTCAGTGCATGACTTTCAGGGCAGTAGTTTCAGGGTATGTGATTTAGGGTATGAGTTTCAGGGCATGAGATTCAGGGCTTGAGTTTCAGGGCATGAGATTCAGTGCAGGAGTTTTTGGGCATGTGATTCAGGGCACGAGTTTGAGTGCATGAGTTTCAGGGCAGGAGTTTCAGGGTATGTGATTTAGGGCATGAGTTTCAGAGCATGAGATTCAGGGCATGAGATTCAGGGTATGATTTTCAGGGCAGGAGTTTCAGGGCATGAGTTTCAGGGCATGAGATTCAGGGCAGGTATTCTAGGGCATGTAATTCAGGGCATGAGTTTCTGGGCAGATGATTCAGGGCATGAGTTTTAGGACATGTGATTCAGGGCATGAGTTTCAGTGCATGAGTTTCAGGGCAGGAGTTTCAGGGTATGTGATGTAGGGCATGAGTTTCAGGGCATGAGATTCAGGGCTTGAGATTCAGGGCATGAGTTTCAGAGCATGAGATTCAGGGCATGAGATTCAGGGCATGATTTTCAGGGCAGGAGATTCAGGCAGGTGTTTCAGTGCAGGAGTTTCAGGGCATGAGATTCAGGGCATGAGATTCAGGGCATGAGTTTCAGGACAGGAGATTCAGGGCATGAGTTTCAGGGCATGAGTTTCAGGGCATGAGATTCAGGGCATGAGATTCAGGGCTTCATTTTCAGGGCAGGAGATTCAGGGCAGGTGTTTCAGTGCAGGAGTTTCAGGGCACGAGATTCAGGGCATGAGATTCAGGGCATGAGTTTCAGGGCATGAGTTTCAGGGCATGAGTTTCAGGGCAGGAGTTTCAGGGCATGTGATTCAAGGCGTGAGTTTCTGGATATGAGATTCATGGCATGAGTTTCAGTGCAGGTGTTTCAGGGCATGAGATTCAGGGCATGAGTTTCAGTGCATGAGTTTGAGGGCAGGAGTTTCAAGGCATGAGATTCAGGGCATGAGTTTCAGTGCATGAGTTTGAGGGCAGGAGTTTCTGGGCATGAGATTCAGGGCATGAGTTTCAGGGCATGAGATTCAGGGCAGGTATTTCAGGGCATGTAATTCAGGGCATGAGTTTCTGGGCAGATGATTCAGGGCATGAGTTTTAGGGCATGTGATTCAGGGCATGAGTTTCAGTGCATGAGTTTCAGGGCAGGAGTTTCAGGGTATGTGATTTAGGGCATGAGTTTCAGGGCATGAGATTCAGGGCTTGAGTTTCAGGGCATGAGGTTCAGGGCATGAGTTTCAGGGCATGAGATTCAGGGCTTGAGTTTCAGTGCAGGAACTTGAGGGCATGAGATTCAGTGCACGAGTTTCAGAGCATGAGATTCAGGGCATGAGATTCAGGTCATGATTTTCAAGGCAAGAGATTCAGGGCAGGTGTTTCAGTGCAGGAGTTTCAGGACATGAGATTCAGGGCATGAGTTTCAGTGCAGTAACTTGAGGTCATGAGATTCAGTGCACGAGTTTCAGAGCGTGAGATTCAGGGCATGAGATTCAGGGCATGAGTTTCAGGGCAGGAGATTCAGGGCAGGTGTTTCAGTGCAGGAGTTTGAGGGCATGAGATTCAGGACATGAGATTCAGGGCATGAGTTTTAGGACAGGAGATTCAGGGCATGAGTTTCAGGGCATGAGTTTCAGGGCAGGAGTTTCAGGGCATGTAATTCAGGGCGTGAGTTTCAGGATATGAGATTCATGGCATGAGTTTCAGTGCAGGAGTTTCAGGGCATGAGATTCAGGGCATGAGATTCAGGGCAGGTATTTCAGGGCATGTAATTCAGGGCATGAGTTTCTGGGCAGATGATTCAGGGCATGAGTTTTAGGGCATGTGATTCAGGGCATGAGTTTCAGTGCATGAGTTTCAGGGCAGGAGTTTCAGGGTATGTGATTTAGGGCATGAGTTTCAGGGCATGAGATTCAGGGCTTGAGTTTCAGGGAATGAGGTTCAGGGCATGAGTTTCAGGGCATGAGATTCAGTGCATGAGTTTCAGTGCAGGAACTTGAGGGCATGAGATTCAGTGCACGAGTTTCAGAGCATGAGATTCAGGGCATGAGATTCAGGGCATGATTTTTAAGGCAGGAGATTCAGGGCTGGTGTTTCAGTGCAGGAGTTTCACGGCATGAGATTCAGGGTATGAGATTCAGAGCATGAGATTCAGGGCATGAGTTTCAGGGCATGAGATTCAGGGCAGGTATTTCAGGGCATGTAATTCAGGGCATGAGTTTCTTGGCAGATGATTCAGGGCAGGAATTTTAGGGTATGTGATTCAGGGCATGTAATTCAGGGCATGAGTTTCTGGGCAGATGATTCAGGGCAGGAATTTTAGGGCATGTGATTCAGGGCATGAGTTTCAGTGCATGACTTTCAGGGCAGTAGTTTCAGGGTATGTGATTTAGGGTATGAGTTTCAGGGCATGAGATTCAGGGCTTGAGTTTCAGGGCATGAGATTCAGTGCAGGAGTTTTAGGGCATGTGATTCAGGGCACGAGTTTGAGTGCATGAGTTTCAGGGCAGGAGTTTCAGGGAATGTGATTTAGGGCATGAGTTTCAGAGCATGAGATTCAGGGCATGAGATTCAGGGTATGATTTTCAGGGCAGGAGATTCAGGGCATGAGTTTCAGGGCATGAGATTCAGGGCAGGTATTCCAGGGCATGTAATTCAGGGCATGAGTTTCTGGGCAGATGATTCAGGGCATGAGTTTTAGGGCATGTGATTCAGGGCATGAGTTTCAGTGCATGAGTTTCAGGGCAGGAGTTTCAGGGTATGTGATGTAGGGCATGAGTTTCAGGGCATGAGATTCAGGGCTTGAGATTCAGGGCATGAGTTTCAGAGCATGAGATTCAGGGCATGAGATTCAGGGCATGATTTTCAGGGCAGGAGATTCAGGGCAGGTGTTTCAGTGCAGGAGTTTCAGGGCATGAGATTCAGGGCATGAGATTCAGGGCATGAGTTTCAGGACAGGAGATTCAGGGCATGAGTTTCAGGGCATGAGTTTCAGGGCATGAGATTCAGGGCATGAGATTCAGGGCTTCATTTTCAGGGCAGGAGATTCAGGGCAGGTGTTTCAGTGCAGGAGTTTCAGGGCACGAGATTCAGGGCATGAGATTCAGGGCAGGAGTTTCAGGGCATGAGTTTCAGGGCATGAGATTCAGGGCATGAGATTCAGGGCATGAGTTTCAGAGCAGGAGATTCAGGGCAGGTGTTTCAGTGCAGGAGTTTCAGGGCATGAGATTCAGGACATGAGATTCAGGGCATGAGTTTTAGGACAGGAGATTCAGGGCATGAGTTTCAGGGCATGAGTTTCAGGGCATGAGTTTCAGGGCATGTAATTCAGGGCGTGAGTTTCAGGATATGAGATTCATGGCATGAGTTTCAGTGCAGGAGTTTCAGGGCATGAGATTCAGGGCATGAGTTTCAGGGCATGAGATTCAGGGCAGGTATTTCAGGGCATGTAATTCAGGGCATGAGTTTCTGGGCAGATGATTCAGGGCATGAGTTTTAGGGCATGTGATTCAGGGCATGAGTTTCAGTGCATGAGTTTCAGGGCAGGAGTTTCAGGGTATGTGATTTAGGGCATGAGTTTCAGGGCATGAGATTCAGGGCTTGAGTTTCAGGGAATGAGGTTCAGGGCATGAGTTTCAGGGCATGAGATTCAGGGCATGAGTTTCAGTGCAGGAACTTGAGGGCATGAGATTCAGTGCACGAGTTTCAGAGCATGAGATTCAGGGCATGAGATTCAGGGCATGATTTTTAAGGCAGGAGATTCAGGGCTGGTGTTTCAGTGCAGGAGTTTCAGGGCATGAGATTCAGGGTATGAGATTCAGGGCATGAGTTTCAGGGCAGGAGTTTCAGGGCATGTGATTCAAGGCGTGAGTTTCAGGATATGAGATTCATGGCATGAGTTTCAGTGCAGGTGTTTCAGGGCATGAGATTCAGGGCATGAGTTTCAGTGCATGAGTTTCAGGGCAGGAGTTTCAGGGTATGTGATTTAGGGCATGAGTTTCAGGGCATGAGATTCAGGGCTTGAGTTTCAGGGCATGAGGTTCAGGGCAGGAGTTTCAGGGCATGAGATTCAGGGCATGAGTTTCAGTACAGGAACTTGAGGGCATGAGATTCAGTGCACGAGTTTCAGAGCATGAGATTCAGGGCATGAGATTCAGGGCATGATTTTCAAAGCAGGAGATTCAGGGCAGGTGTTTCAGTGCAGGAGTTTCAGGGCATGAGATTCAGGGCATGAGATTCAGGGCATGAGTTTCAGGGCATGAGATTCAAGGCAGTTATTTCAGGGCATGTAATTCAGGGCATGAGTTTCTGTCAGATGATTCAGGGCAGGAATTTTAGGGCATGTGATTCAGGGCATGAGTTTCAGTGCATGAGTTTCAGGGCAGTAGTTTCAGGGTATGTGATTTATGGCATGAGTTTCAGGGCATGAGATTCAGGGCTTGAGTTTAAGGGCATGAGGTTCAGGGCATGAGTTTCAGGGCATGAGTTTCAGGGCAGGAGTTTTAGGGCATGTGATTCAGGGCATGAGTTTGAGTGCATGAGTTTCAGGGCAGGAGTTTCAGGGTATGTTATTTAGGGCATGAGTTTCAGGGCATGAGATTCAGGGCATGAGATTCAGGGCATGAGTTTCAGTACAGGAACTTGAGGGCATGAGATTCAGTGCACGAGTTTCAGAGCATGAGATTCAGGGCATGAGATTCAGGGCATGATTTTCAAAGCAGGAGATTCAGGGCAGGTGTTTCAGTGCAGGAGTTTCAGGGCATGAGATTCAGGGCATGAGTTTCAGTGCATGAGTTTGAGGGCAGGAGTTTCTGGGCATGAGATTCAGGGCATGAGTTTCAGGGCATGAGATTCAGGGCAGGTATTTCAGGGCATGTAATTCAGGGCATGAGTTTCTGGGCAGATGATTCAGGGCATGAGTTTTAGGGCATGTGATTCAGGGCATGAGTTTCAGTGCATGAGTTTCAGGGCAGGAGTTTCAGTGTATGTGATTTAGGGCATGAGTTTCAGGGCATGAGATTCAGGGCTTGAGTTTCAGGGCATGAGGTTCAGGGCATGAGTTTCAGGGCATGAGATTCAGGGCTTGAGTTTCAGTGCAGGAACTTGAGGGCATGAGATTCAGTGCACGAGTTTCAGAGCATGAGATTCAGGGCATGAGATTCAGGTCATGATTTTCAAGGCAGGAGATTCAGGGCAGGTGTTTCAGTGCAGGAGTTTCAGGACATGAGATTCAGGGCATGAGTTTCAGTGCAGTAACTTGAGGTCATGAGATTCAGTGCACGAGTTTCAGAGCGTGAGATTCAGGGCATGAGATTCAGGGCATGAGTTTCAGGGCAGGAGATTCAGGGCAGGTGTTTCAGTGCAGGAGTTTCAGGGCATGAGATTCAGGACATGAGATTCAGGGCATGAGTTTTAGAACAGGAGATTCAGGGCATGAGTTTCAGGGCATGAGTTTCAGGGCATGAGTTTCAGGGCAGGAGTTTCAGGGCATGTAATTCAGGGCGTGAGTTTCAGGATATGAGATTCATGGCATGAGTTTCAGTGCAGGAGTTTCAGGGCATGAGATTCAGGGCATGAGATTCAGGGCAGGTATTTCAGGGCATGTAATTCAGGGCATGAGTTTCTGGGCAGATGATTCAGGGCATGAGTTTTAGGGCAGGAGTTTCAGGGTATGTGATTTAGGGCATGAGTTTCAGGGCATGAGATTCAGGGCTTGAGTTTCAGGGAATGAGGTTCAGGGCATGAGTTTCAGGGCATGAGATTCAGGGCATGAGTTTCAGTGCAGGAACTTGAGGGCATGAGATTCAGTGCACGAGTTTCAGAGCATGAGATTCAGGGCATGAGATTCAGGGCATGATTTTTAAGGCAGGAGATTCAGGGCTGGTGTTTCAGTGCAGGAGTTTCAGGGCATGAGATTCAGGGTATGAGATTCAGAGCATGAGATTCAGGGCATGAGTTTCAGGGCATGAGATTCAGGGCAGGTATTTCAGGGCATGTAATTCAGGGCATGAGTTTCTTGGCAGATGATTCAGGGCAGGAATTTTAGGGTATGTGATTCAGGGCATGTAATTCAGGGCATGAGTTTCTGGGCAGATGATTCAGGGCAGGAATTTTAGGGCATGTGATTCAGGGCATGACTTTCAGTGCATGACTTTCAGGGCAGTAGTTTCAGGGTATGTGATTTAGGGTATGAGTTTCAGGGCATGAGATTCAGGGCTTGAGTTTCAGGGCATGAGATTCAGTGCAGGAGTTTTAGGGCATGTGATTCAGGGCACGAGTTTGAGTGCATGAGTTTCAGGGCAGGAGTTTCAGGGAATGTGATTTAGGGCATGAGTTTCAGAGCATGAGATTCAGGGCATGAGATTCAGGGTATGATTTTCAGGGCAGGAGATTCAGGGCATGAGTTTCAGGGCATGAGATTCAGGGCAGGTATTCCAGGGCATGTAATTCAGGGCATGAGTTTCTGGGCAGATGATTCAGGGCATGAGTTTTAGGGCATGTGATTCAGGGCATGAGTTTCAGTGCATGAGTTTCAGGGCAGGAGTTTCAGGGTATGTGATGTAGGGCATGAGTTTCAGGGCGTGAGATTCAGGGCTTGAGATTCAGGGCATGAGTTTCAGAGCATGAGATTCAGGGCGTGAGATTCAGGGCATGATTTTCAGGGCAGGAGATTCAGGGCAGGTGTTTCAGTGCAGGAGTTTCAGGGCATGAGATTCAGGGCATGAGATTCAGGGCATGAGTTTCAGGACAGGAGATTCAGGGCATGAGTTTCAGGGCATGAGTTTCAGGGCATGAGATTCAGGGCATGAGATTCAGGGCTTCATTTTCAGGGCAGGAGATTCAGGGCAGGTGTTTCAGTGCAGGAGTTTCAGGGCACGAGATTCAGGGCATGAGATTCAGGGCATGAGTTTCAGGGCATGAGTTTCAGTGCATGAGATTCAGGGCATGAGATTCAGGGCATGAGTTTCAGAGCAGGAGATTCAGGGCAGGTGTTTCAGTGCAGGAGTTTCAGGGCATGAGATTCAGGACATGAGATTCAGGGCATGAGTTTTAGGACAGGAGATTCAGGGCATGAGTTTCAGGGCATGAGTTTCAGGGCATGAGTTTCAGGGCAGGAGTTTCAGGGCATGTAATTCAGGGCGTGAGTTTCAGGATATGAGATTCATGGCATGAGTTTCAGTGCAGGAGTTTCAGGGCATGAGATTCAGGGCATGAGTTTCAGGGCATGAGATTCAGGGCAGGTATTTCAGGGCATGTAATTCAGGGCATGAGTTTCTGGGCAGATGATTCAGGGCATGAGTTTTAGGGCATGTGATTCAGGGCATGAGTTTCAGTGCATGAGTTTCAGGGCAGGAGTTTCAGGGTATGTGATTTAGGGCATGAGTTTCAGGGCATGAGATTCAGGGCTTGAGTTTCAGGGAATGAGGTTCAGGGCATGAGATTCAGGGCATGAGTTTCAGTGCAGGAACTTGAGGGCATGAGATTCAGTGCACGAGTTTCAGAGCATGAGATTCAGGGCATGAGATTCAGGGCATGATTTTTAAGGCAGGAGATTCAGGGCTGGTGTTTCAGTGCAGGAGTTTCAGGGCATGAGATTCAGGGTATGAGATTCAGGGCATGAGTTTCAGGGCAGGAGTTTCAGGGCATGTGATTCAAGGCGTGAGTTTCAGGATATGAGATTCAGAGCATGAGATTCAGGGCATGAGTTTCAGAGCATGAGATTCAGGGCATGAGTTTCAGGGCATGAGATTCAGGGCAGGTATTTCAGGGCATGTAATTCAGGGCATGAGTTTCTTGGCAGATGATTCAGGGCAGGAATTTTAGGGTATGTGATTCAGGGCATGTAATTCAGGGCATGAGTTTCTGGGCAGATGATTCAGGGCAGGAATTTTAGGGCATGTGATTCAGGGCATGAGTTTCAGTGCATGACTTTCAGGGCAGTAGTTTCAGGGTATGTGATTTAGGGTATGAGTTTCAGGGCATGAGATTCAGGGCTTGAGTTTCAGGGCATGAGATTCAGTGCAGGAGTTTTAGGGCATGTGATTCAGGGCACGAGTTTGAGTGCATGAGTTTCAGGGCAGGAGTTTCAGGGAATGTGATTTAGGGCATGAGTTTCAGAGCATGAGATTCAGGGCATGAGATTCAGGGTATGATTTTCAGGGCAGGAGATTCAGGGCATGAGTTTCAGGGCATGAGATTCAGGGCAGGTATTCCAGGGCATGTAATTCAGGGCATGAGTTTCTGGGCAGATGATTCAGGGCATGAGTTTTAGGGCATGTGATTCAGGGCATGAGTTTCAGTGCATGAGTTTCAGGGCAGGAGTTTCAGGGTATGTGATGTAGGGCATGAGTTTCAGGGCGTGAGATTCAGGGCTTGAGATTCAGGGCATGAGTTTCAGAGCATGAGATTCAGGGCGTGAGATTCAGGGCATGATTTTCAGGGCAGGAGATTCAGGGCAGGTGTTTCAGTGCAGGAGTTTCAGGGCATGAGATTCAGGGCATGAGATTCAGGGCATGAGTTTCAGGACAGGAGATTCAGGGCATGAGTTTCAGGGCATGAGTTTCAGGGCATGAGATTCAGGGCATGAGATTCAGGGCTTCATTTTCAGGGCAGGAGATTCAGGGCAGGTGTTTCAGTGCAGGAGTTTCAGGGCACGAGATTCAGGGCATGAGATTCAGGGCATGAGTTTCAGGGCATGAGTTTCAGGGCATGAGATTCAGGGCATGAGATTCAGGGCATGAGTTTCAGAGCAGGAGATTCAGGGCAGGTGTTTCAGTGCAGGAGTTTCAGGGCATGAGATTCAGGACATGAGATTCAGGGCATGAGTTTTAGGACAGGAGATTCAGGGCATGAGTTTCAGGGCATGAGTTTCAGGGCATGAGTTTCAGGGCAGGAGTTTCAGGGCATGTAATTCAGGGCGTGAGTTTCAGGATATGAGATTCATGGCATGAGTTTCAGTGCAGGAGTTTCAGGGCATGAGATTCAGGGCATGAGTTTCAGGGCATGAGATTCAGGGCAGGTATTTCAGGGCATGTAATTCAGGGCATGAGTTTCTGGGCAGATGATTCAGGGCATGAGTTTTAGGGCATGTGATTCAGGGCATGAGTTTCAGTGCATGAGTTTCAGGGCAGGAGTTTCAGGGTATGTGATTTAGGGCATGAGTTTCAGGGCATGAGATTCAGGGCTTGAGTTTCAGGGAATGAGGTTCAGGGCATGAGTTTCAGGGCATGAGATTCAGGGCATGAGTTTCAGTGCAGGAACTTGAGGGCATGAGATTCAGTGCACGAGTTTCAAAGCATGAGATTCAGGGCATGAGATTCAGGGCATGATTTTTAAGGCAGGAGATTCAGGGCTGGTGTTTCAGTGCAGGAGTTTCAGGGCATGAGATTCAGGGTATGAGATTCAGGGCATGAGTTTCAGGGCAGGAGTTTCAGGGCATGTGATTCAAGGCGTGAGTTTCAGGATATGAGATTCATGGCATGAGTTTCAGTGCAGGTGTTTCAGGGCATGAGATTCAGGGCATGAGTTTCAGTGCATGAGTTTCAGGGCAGGAGTTTCAGGGTATGTGATTTAGGGCATGAGTTTCAGGGCATGAGATTCAGGGCTTGAGTTTCAGGGCATGAGGTTCAGGGCATGAGTTTCAGGGCATGAGATTCAGGGCATGAGTTTCAGTACAGGAACTTGAGGGCATGAGATTCAGTGCACGAGTTTCAGAGCATGAGATTCAGGGCATGAGATTCAGGGCATGATTTTCAAAGCAGGAGATTCAGGGCAGGTGTTTCAGTGCAGGAGTTTCAGGGCAGTAGTTTCAGGGTATGTGATTTATGGCATGAGTTTCAGGGCATGAGATTCAGGGCTTGAGTTTCAGGGCATGAGGTTCAGGGCATGAGTTTGAGGGCATGAGTTTCAGGGCAGGAGTTTTAGGGCATGTGATTCAGGGCATGAGTTTGAGTGCATGAGTTTCAGGGCAGGAGTTTCAGGGTATGTTATTTAGGGCATGAGTTTCAGGGCATGAGATTCAGGGCTTCAGTTTCAGGGCATGAGGTTCAGGGCATGAGTTTCAGGTCATGAGATTCAGGGCATGAGTTTCAGTGCAGGAACTTGAGGGCATGAGATTCAGGGCATGAGTTTCAGGGCAGGAGATTCAGGGCAGGTGTCTCAGTGCAGGAGTTTCAGGGCATGAGATTCAGGGCAAGAGATTCAGGGCATGAGTTTCAGGACAGGAGATTCAGGGCAGGAGTTTCAGGGCATGTGATTCAGGGCGTGAGTTTCAGGATCTGAGATTCATGGCATGAGTTTCAGTGCAGGAGTTTCAGGGCATGAGATTCAGGGCATGAGTTTCAGGGTAGGTGTTTCAGGGCATGTGATTCAGGGCGTGAGTTTCAGGATCTGAGATTCATGGCATGAGTTTCAGTGCAGGAGTTTCAGGACATGAGATTCAGGGCATGAGTTTCAGTGCTGGAACTTGAGCTCATGAGATTCTGTGCACGAGTTTCAGAGCGTGAGATTCAGGGCATGAGATTCAGGGCATGAGTTTCAGGGCAGGAGATTCAGGGCATGAGTTTCAGTGCATGACTTTCAGGGCAGTAGTTTCAGGGTATGTGATTTAGGGTATGAGTTTCAGGGCATGAGATTCAGGGCTTGAGTTTCAGGGCATGAGATTCAGTGCAGGAGTTTTAGGGCATGTGATTCAGGGCACGAGTTTGAGTGCATGAGTTTCAGGGCAGGAGTTTCAGGGAATGTGATTTAGGGCATGAGTTTCAGAGCATGAGATTCAGGGCATGAGATTCAGGGTATGATTTTCAGGGCAGGAGATTCAGGGCATGAGTTTCAGGGCATGAGATTCAGGGCAGGTATTCCAGGGCATGTAATTCAGGGCATGAGTTTCTGGGCAGATGATTCAGGGCATGAGTTTTAGGGCATGTGATTCAGGGCATGAGTTTCAGTGCATGAGTTTCAGGGCAGGAGTTTCAGGGTATGTGATGTAGGGCATGAGTTTCAGGGCGTGAGATTCAGGGCTTGAGATTCAGGGCATGAGTTTCAGAGCATGAGATTCAGGGCGTGAGATTCAGGGCATGATTTTCAGGGCAGGAGATTCAGGGCAGGTGTTTCAGTGCAGGAGTTTCAGGGCATGAGATTCAGGGCATGAGATTCAGGGCATGAGTTTCAGGACAGGAGATTCAGGGCATGAGTTTCAGGGCATGAGTTTCAGGGCATGAGATTCAGGGCATGAGATTCAGGGCTTCATTTTCAGGGCAGGAGATTCAGGGCAGGTGTTTCAGTGCAGGAGTTTCAGGGCACGAGATTCAGGGCATGAGATTCAGGGCATGAGTTTCAGGGCATGAGTTTCAGGGCATGAGATTCAGGGCATGAGATTCAGGGCATGAGTTTCAGAGCAGGAGATTCAGGGCAGGTGTTTCAGTGCAGGAGTTTCAGGGCATGAGATTCAGGACATGAGATTCAGGGCATGAGTTTTAGGACAGGAGATTCAGGGCATGAGTTTCAGGGCATGAGTTTCAGGGCATGAGTTTCAGGGCAGGAGTTTCAGGGCATGTAATTCAGGGCGTGAGTTTCAGGATATGAGATTCATGGCATGAGTTTCAGTGCAGGAGTTTCAGGGCATGAGATTCAGGGCATGAGTTTCAGGGCATGAGATTCAGGGCAGGTATTTCAGGGCATGTAATTCAGGGCATGAGTTTCTGGACAGATGATTCAGGGCATGAGTTTTAGGGCATGTGATTCAGGGCATGAGTTTCAGTGCATGAGTTTCAGGGCAGGAGTTTCAGGGTATGTGATTTAGGGCATGAGTTTCAGGGCATGAGATTCAGGGCTTGAGTTTCAGGGAATGAGGTTCAGGGCATGAGTTTCAGGGCATGAGATTCAGGGCATGAGTTTCAGTGCAGGAACTTGAGGGCATGAGATTCAGTGCACGAGTTTCAAAGCATGAGATTCAGGGCATGAGATTCAGGGCATGATTTTTAAGGCAGGAGATTCAGGGCTGGTGTTTCAGTGCAGGAGTTTCAGGGCATGAGATTCAGGGTATGAGATTCAGGGCATGAGTTTCAGGGCAGGAGTTTCAGGGCATGTGATTCAAGGCGTGAGTTTCAGGATATGAGATTCATGGCATGAGTTTCAGTGCAGGTGTTTCAGGGCATGAGATTCAGGGCATGAGTTTCAGTGCATGAGTTTCAGGGCAGGAGTTTCAGGGTATGTGATTTAGGGCATGAGTTTCAGGGCATGAGATTCAGGGCTTGAGTTTCAGGGCATGAGGTTCAGGGCATGAGTTTCAGGGCATGAGATTCAGGGCATGAGTTTCAGTACAGGAACTTGAGGGCATGAGATTCAGTGCACGAGTTTCAGAGCATGAGATTCAGGGCATGAGATTCAGGGCATGATTTTCAAAGCAGGAGATTCAGGGCAGGTGTTTCAGTGCAGCAGTTTCAGGGCAGTAGTTTCAGGGTATGTGATTTATGGCATGAGTTTCAGGGCATGAGATTCAGGGCTTGAGTTTCAGGGCATGAGGTTCAGGGCATGAGTTTGAGGGCATGAGTTTCAGGGCAGGAGTTTTAGGGCATGTGATTCAGGGCATGAGTTTGAGTGCATGAGTTTCAGGGCAGGAGTTTCAGGGTATGTTATTTAGGGCATGAGTTTCAGGGCATGAGATTCAGGGCTTCAGTTTCAGGGCATGAGGTTCAGGGCATGAGTTTCAGGTCATGAGATTCAGGGCATGAGTTTCAGTGCAGGAACTTGAGGGCATGAGATTCAGGGCATGAGTTTCAGGGCAGGAGATTCAGGGCAGGTGTCTCAGTGCAGGAGTTTCAGGGCATGAGATTCAGGGCAAGAGATTCAGGGCATGAGTTTCAGGACAGGAGATTCAGGGCAGGAGTTTCAGGGCATGTGATTCAGGGCGTGAGTTTCAGGATCTGAGATTCATGGCATGAGTTTCAGTGCAGGAGTTTCAGGGCATGAGATTCAGGGCATGAGTTTCAGGGTAGGTGTTTCAGGGCATGTGATTCAGGGCGTGAGTTTCAGGATCTGAGATTCATGGCATGAGTTTCAGTGCAGGAGTTTCAGGACATGAGATTCAGGGCATGAGTTTCAGTGCTGGAACTTGAGCTCATGAGATTCTGTGCACGAGTTTCAGAGCGTGAGATTCAGGGCATGAGATTCAGGGCATGAGTTTCAGGGCAGGAGATTCAGGGCTGGTGTTTCAGTGCAGAAGTTTCAGGGCATGAGATTCAGGGCATGAGATTCAGGGCATGAGTTTTAGGACAGGAGATTCAGGGCATGAGTTTCAGGGCATGAGTTTCAGGGCATGAGTTTCAGGGCAGGAGTTTCAGGGCATGTAATTCAGGGCGTGAGTTTCAGGATATGAGATTCATGGCATGAGTTTCAGTGCAGGAGTTTCAGGGCATGAGATTCAGGGCATGAGTTTCAGGGCATGAGATTCAGGGCAGGTATTTCAGGGCATGTAATTCAGGGCATGAGTTTCTGGGCAGATGATTCAGGGCAGGAGTTTTAGGGCATGTGATTCAGGGCATCAGTTTCAGTGCATGAGTTTCAGAGCAGGAGTTTCAGGGCATGAGATTCAGGGCATGAGTTTCTGGGCAGATGATTCAGGGCAGGAGTTTTAGGGCATGTGATTCAGGGCATGAGTTTCATGGCATGAGTTTCAGTGCATGAGTTTCAGGGCAGGAGTTTCAGGGTATGTGATTTAGGGCAAGAGATTCAGGGCATGAGTTTTAGGGCATGTGATTCAGGGCATGATTTTAGGTGCATGACTTTCAGGGCAGGAGTTTCAGGGTATGTGATTTGGGGCATGAGTTTCAGGGCATGAGATTCAGGGCTTGAGTTTCAGGGCATGAGGTTCAGGGCATGAGTTTCAGGGCATGAGATTCAGGGCATGAGTTTCAGTGCATGAGTTTCAGGTCATGAGATTCAGGGCATGAGTTTCGGTGCAGGAACTTGAGGGCATGAGATTCAGGGCATGAGTTTCAGAGCATGAGATTCAGGGCATGAGATTCAGGGCATGATTTTCAGGGCAGGAGATTCAGGGCAGGTGTTTAAGTGCAGGAGTTTCAGCGCATGAGATTCAGGGCATGAGATTCAGGGCATGAGTTTCAGGACAGGAAATTCAGCACATGAGTTTCAGGGCATGAGTTTCAGGGCAGGAGTTTCAGGGCATGTGATTCAGGGCGTGAGTTTCAGGATATGAGATTCATGGCATGAGTTTCAGTGCAGGAGTTTCAGGGTATGAGATTCAGGGCATGAGTTTCAGAGCATGAGATTCAGGGCATGAGATTCAGGGCATGATTTTCAGGGCAGGAGATTCAGGGCAGGTGTTTCAGTGCAGGAGTTTCAGGGCACGAGATTCAGGGCATGAGATTCAGGGCATGAGTTTCAGGGCATGAGTTTCAGGGCATGAGTTTCAGGGCAGGAGTTTCAGGGCATGTGATTCAAGGCGTGAGTTTCTGGATATGAGATTCATGGCATGAGTTTCAGTGCAGGTGTTTCAGGGCATGAGATTCAGGGCATGAGTTTCAGTGCATGAGTTTGAGGGCAGGAGTTTCAAGGCATGAGATTCAGGGCATGAGTTTCAGTGCATGAGTTTGAGGGCAGGAGTTTCTGGGCATGAGATTCAGGGCATGAGTTTCAGGGCATGAGATTCAGGGCAGATATTTCAGGGCATGTAATTCAGGGCATGAGTTTCTGGGCAGATGATTCAGGGCAGGAATTTTAGGGCATGTGATTCAGGGCATGAGTTTCAGTGCATGAGTTTCAGGGCAGTAGTTTCAGGGTATGTGATTTAGGGTATGAGTTTCAGGGCATGAGATTCAGGGCTTGAGTTTCAGGGCATGAGATTCAGGGCAGGAGTTTTAGGGCATGTGATTCAGGGCACGAGTTTGAGTGCATGAGTTTCAGGGCAGGAGTTTCAGGGTATGTGATTTAGGGCATGAGTTTCAGAGCATGAGATTCAGGGCAGGTATTTCAGGGCATGTAATTCAGGGCATGAGTTTCTGGGCAGATGATTCAGGGCAGGAGTTTTAGGGCATGAGATTCAGGGCATGAGATTCAGGGCATGAGTTTCAGGGCATGAGATTCAGGGCAGGTATTTCAGGGCATGTAATTCAGGGCATGATTTTCTGGGCAGATGATTCAGGGCAGGAATTTTAGGGCATGTGATTCAGGGCATGAGTTTCTGTGCATGAGTTTCAGGGCAGGAGTTTTAGGGCATGTGATTCAGGGCATGAGTTTGAGTGCATGAGTTTCAGGGCAGGAGTTTCAGGGTATGTGATTTAGGGCATGAGATTCCGGGCATGAGATTCAGGGCTTGAGTTTCAGGGCATGAGTTTCAGGGCATGAGTTTCAGGTCATGAGATTCAGGGCATGAGTTTCGGTGCAGGAACTTGAGGGCATGAGATTCAGGGCATGAGTTTCAGAGCATGAGATTCAGGGCATGAGATTCAGGGCATGATTTTCAGGGCAGGAGATTCAGGGCAGGTGTTTCAGTGCAGGAGTTTCAGGGCATGAGATTCAGGGCATGAGATTCAGGGCATGAGTTTCAGGACAGGAAATTCAGGGCATGAGTTTCAGGGCATGAGTTTCAGGGCAGGAGTTTCAGGGCATGTGATTCAGGGCGTGAGTTTCAGGATATGAGATTCATGGCATGAGTTTCAGTGCAGGAGTTTCAGGGCATGAGATTCAGGGCATGAGTTTCAGAGCATGAGATTCAGGGCATGAGATTCAGGGCATGATTTTCAGGGCAGGAGATTCAGGGCAGGTGTTTCAGTGCAGGAGTTTCAGGGCATGAGATTCAGGGCATGAGATTCAGAGGCATGAGTTTCAGGACAGGAGATTCAGGGCATGAGTTTCAGGGCATGATTTTCAGGGCATGAGATTCAGGGCATGAGATTCAGGGCTTCATTTTCAGGGCAGGAGATTCAGGGCAGGTGTTTCAGTGCAGGAGTTTCAGGGCACGAGATTCAGGGCATGAGATTCAGGGCATGAGTTTCAGGGCATGAGTTTCAGGGCATGAGTTTCAGGGCAGGAGTTTCAGGGCATGTGATTCAAGGCGTGAGTTTCAGGATATGAGATTCATGGCATGAGTTTCAGTGCAGGTGTTTCAGGGCATGAGATTCAGGGCATGAGTTTCAGTGCATGAGTTTGAGGGCAGGAGTTTCAAGGCATGAGATTCAGGGCATGAGTTTCAGTGCATGAGTTTGAGGGCAGGAGTTTCAGGGCATGAGATTAAGGGCATGAGTTTCAGGGCATGAGATTCAGGGCAGGTATTTCAGGGCATGTAATTCAGGGCATGAGTTTCTGGGCAGATGATTCAGGGCATGAGTTTTAGGGCATGTGATTCAGGGCATGAGTTTCAGTGCATGAGTTTAAGGGCAGGAGTTTCAGGGTATGTGATGTAGGGCATGAGTTTCAGGGCATGAGTTTCAGAGCATGAGATTCAGGGCATGAGATTCAGGGCATGATTTTCAGGGCAGGAGATTCAGGGCAGGTGTTTCAGTGCAGGAGTTTCAGGGCATGAGATTCAGGGCATGAGATTCAGGGCATGAGTTTCAGGACAGGAGATTCAGGGCATGAGTTTCAGGGCATGAGTTTCAGGGCATGAGATTCAGGGCATGAGATTCAGGGCTTCATTTTCAGGGCAGGAGATTCAGGGCAGGTGTTTCAGTGCAGGAGTTTCAGGGCACGAGATTCAGGGCATGAGATTCAGGGCATGTGTTTCAGGGCATGAGTTTCAGGGCATGAGTTTCAGGGCAGGAGTTTCAGGGCATGTGATTCAAGGCGTGAGTTTCAGGATATGAGATTCATGGCATGAGTTTCAGTGCAGGTGTTTCAGGGCATGAGATTCAGGGCATGAGTTTCAGTGCATGAGTTTGAGGGCAGGAGTTTCTGGGCATGAGATTCAGGGCATGAGTTTCGGTGCGTGAGATTCAGGGCAGGTATTTCAGGGCAAGTAATTCAGGGCATGAGTTTCTGGGCAGATGATTCAGGGCTTGAGTTTCAGTGCAGGAACTTGAGGGCATGAGATTCAGTGCACGAGTTTCAGGGCATGAGATTCAGGGCTTGAGTTTCAGGGCATGAGGTTCAGGGCATGAGTTTCAGGGCATGAGATTCAGGGCTTGAGTTTCAGTGCAGGAACTTGAGGGCATGAGATTCAGTGCACGAGTTTCAGAGCATGAGATTCAGGGCATGAGATTCAGGTCATGATTTTCAAGGCAGGAGATTCAGGGCAGGTGTTTCAGTGCAGGAGTTTCAGGACATGAGATGCAGGGCATGAGTTTCAGTGCAGTAACTTGAGGTCATGAGATTCAGTGCACGAGTTTCAGAGCGTGAGATTCAGGGCATGAGATTCAGGGCATGAGTTTCAGGGCAGGAGATTCAGGGCAGGTGTTTCAGTGCAGGAGTTTCAGGGCATGAGATTCAGGACATGAGATTCAGGGCATGAGTTTTAGGACAGGAGATTCAGGGCATGAGTTTCAGGGCATGAGTTTCAGGGCATGAGTTTCAGGGCGGGAGTTTCAGGGCATGTAATTCAGGGAGTGAGTTTCAGGATATGAGATTCATGGCATGAGTTTCAGTGCAGGAGTTTCAGGGCATGAGATTCAGGGCATGAGTTTCAGGGCATGAGATTCAGGGCAGGTATTTCAGGGCATGTAATTCAGGGCATGAGTTTCTGGGCAGATGATTCAGGGCATGAGTTTTAGGGCATGTGATTCAGGGCATGAGTTTCAGTGCATGAGTTTCAGGGCAGGAGTTTCAGGGTATGTGATTTAGGGCATGAGTTTCAGGGCATGAGATTCAGGGCTTGAGTTTCAGGGAATGAGGTTCAGGGCATGAGTTTCAGGGCATGAGATTCAGGGCATGAGTTTCAGTGCAGGAACTTGAGGGCATGAGATTCAGTGCACGAGTTTCAGAGCATGAGATTCAGGGCATGAGATTCAGGGCATGATTTTTAAGGCAGGAGATTCAGGGCTGGTGTTTCAGTGCAGGAGTTTCAGGGCATGAGATTCAGGGCATGAGATTCAGGGCATGAGTATCAGGGCATGAGATTCAGGGCAGGTATTTCAGGGCATGTAATTCAGGGCATGAGTTTCTGGGCAGATGATTCAGGGCAGGAATTTTAGGGCATGTGTTTCAGGGCATGTAATTCAGGGCATGGGTTTCTGGGCAGATGATTCAGGGCAGGAATTTTAGGGCATGTGATTCAGGGCATGAGTTTCAGTGCATGAGTTTCAGGGCAGTAGTTTCAGGGTATGTGATTTAGGGTATGAGTTTCAGGGCATGAGATTCAGGGCTTGAGTTTCAGGGCATGAGATTCAGGGCAGGAGTTTTAGGGCATGTGATTCAGGGCACGAGTTTGAGTGCATGAGTTTCAGGGCAGGAGTTTCAGGGTATGTGATTTAGGGCATGAGTTTCAGAGCATGAGATTCAGGGCAGGTATTTCAGGGCATGTAATTCAGGGCATGAGTTTCTGGGCAGATGATTCAGGGCAGGAGTTTTAGGGCATGAGATTCAGGGCATGAGATTCAGGGCATGAGTTTCAGGGCATGAGATTCAGGGCAGGTATTTCAGGGCATGTAATTCAGGGCATGATTTTCTGGGCAGATGATTAAGGGCAGGAATTTTAGGGCATGTGATTCAGGGCATGAGTTTCTGTGCATGAGTTTCAGGGCAGTAGTTTCAGGGTATGTGATTTAGGGCATGAGATTCAGTGCTTGAGTTTCAGGGCATGAGATTCAGGGCATGAGTTTCAGTGCATGAGTTTGAGGGCAGGAGTTTCAGGGCATGAGATTCAGGGCATGAGTTTCAGGGCATGAGATTCAGGGCAGGTATTTCAGGGCATGTAATTCAGGGCATGAGTTTCTGGGCAGATGATTCAGGGCAGGAGTTTTAGGGCATGAGATTCAGGGCATGAGATTCAGGGCATGAGTTTCAGGGCATGAGATTCAGGGCAGGTATTTCAGGGCATGTAATTCAGGGCATGATTTTCTGGGCAGATGATTCAGGGCAGGAATTTTAGGGCATGTGATTCAGGGCATGAGTTTCAATGCATGAGTTTCAGGGCAGTAGTTTCAGGGTATGTGATTTAGGGCATGAGTTTCAGGGCATGAGATTCAGGGCTTGAGTTTCAGGGCATGAGGTTCAGGGCATGAGTTTCAGGGCATGAGATTCAGGGCTTGAGTTTCAGTGCAGGAACTTGAGGGCATGAGATTCAGTGCACGAGTTTCAGAGCATGAGATTCAGGGCATGAGATTCAGGTCATGATTTTCAAGGCAGGAGATTCAGGGCAGGTGTTTCAGTGCAGGAGTTTCAGGACATGAGATTCAGGGCATGAGTTTCAGTGCAGTAACTTGAGGTCATGAGATTCAGTGCACGAGTTTCAGAGCGTGAGATTCAGGGCATGAGATTCAGGGCATGAGTTTCAGTGCAGGAGTTTCAGGGCATGAGATTCAGGGCATGAGATTCAGGGCATGATTTTCAGGACAGGAAATTCAGGGCATGAGTTTCAGGGCATGAGTTTCAGGGCAGGAGTTTCAGGGCATGTGATTCAGGGCGTGAGTTTCAGGATATGAGATTCATGGCATGAGTTTCAGTGCAGGAGTTTCAGGGCATGAGATTCAGGGCATGAGTTTCAGAGCATGAGATTCAGGGCATGAGTTTCAGAGCATGAGATTCAGGGCATGAGATTCAGGGCATGATTTTCAGGGCAGGAGATTCAGGGCAGGTGTTTCAGTGCAGGAGTTTCAGGGCATGAGATTCAGGGCATGAGATTCAGGGCATGAGTTTCAGGACAGGAGATTCAGGGCATGAGTTTCAGGGCATGAGTTTCAGGGCATGAGATTCAGGGCATGAGATTCAGGGCTTCATTTTCAGGGCAGGAGATTCAGGGCAGGTGTTTCAGTGCAGGACTTTCAGGGCACGAGATTCAGGGCATGAGATTCAGGGCATGAGTTTCAGGGCATGAGTTTCAGGGCATGAGTTTCAGGGCAGGAGTTTCAGGGCATGTGATTCAAGGCGTGAGTTTCAGGATATGAGATTCATGGCATGAGTTTCAGTGCAGGTGTTTCAGGGCATGAGATTCAGGGCATGAGTTTCAGTGCATGAGTTTGAGGGCAGGAGTTTCAAGGCATGAGATTCAGGGCATGAGTTTCAGTGCATGAGTTTGAGGGCAGGAGTTTCAGGGCATGAGATTAAGGGCATGAGTTTCAGTGCGTGAGATTCAGGGCAGGTATTTCAGGGCATGTAATTCAGGGCATGAGTTTCTGGGCAGATGATTCAGGGCTTGAGTTTCAGTGCAGGAACTTGAGGGCATGAGATTCAGTGCACGAGTTTCAGGGCATGAGATTCAGGGCTTGAGTTTCAGGGCATGAGGTTCAGGGCATGAGTTTCAGGGCATGAGATTCAGGGCTTGAGTTTCAGTGCAGGAACTTGAGGGCATGAGATTCAGTGCACGAGTTTCAGAGCATGAGATTCAGGGCATGAGATTCAGGTCATGATTTTCAAGGCAGGAGATTCAGGGCAGGTGTTTCAGTGCAGGAGTTTCAGGACATGAGATTCAGGGCATGAGTTTCAGTGCAGTAACTTGAGGTCATGAGATTCAGTGCACGAGTTTCAGAGCGTGAGATTCAGGGCATGAGATTCAGGGCATGAGTTTCAGGGCAGGAGATTCAGGGCAGGTGTTTCAGTGCAGGAGTTTCAGGGCATGAGATTCAGGACATGACATTCAGGGCATGAGTTTTAGGACAGGAGATTCAGGGCATGAGTTTCAGGGCATGAGTTTCAGGGCATGAGTTTCAGGGCAGGAGTTTCAGGGCATGTAATTCAGGGCGTGAGTTTCAGGATATGAGATTCATGGCATGAGTTTCAGTGCAGGAGTTTCAGGGCATGAGATTCAGGGCATGAGTTTCGGGGCATGAGATTCAGGGCATGAGTTTTAGGGCATGTGATTCAGGGCATGAGTTTCAGTGCATGAGTTTCAGGGCAGGAGTTTCAGGGTATGTGATTTAGGGCATGAGTTTCAGGGCATGAGATTCAGGGCTTGAGTTTCAGGGAATGAGGTTCAGGGCATGAGTTTCAGGGCATGAGATTCAGGGCATGTGTTTCAGTGCAGGAACTTGAGGGCATGAGATTCAGTGCACGAGTTTCAGAGCATGAGATTCAGGGCATGAGATTCAGGGCATGATTTTTAAGGCAGGAGATTCAGGGCTGGTGTTTCAGTGCAGGAGTTTCAGGGCATGAGATTCAGGGCATGAGATTCAGGGCATGAGTATCAGGGCATGAGATTCAGGGCAGGTATTTCAGGGCATGTAATTCAGGGCATGAGTTTCTGGGCAGATGATTCAGGGCAGGAATTTTAGGGCATGTGTTTCAGGGCATGTAATTCAGGGCATGGGTTTCTGGGCAGATGATTCAGGGCAGGAATTTTAGGGCATGTGATTCAGGGCATGAGTTTCAGTGCATGAGTTTCAGGGCAGTAGTTTCAGGGTATGTGATTTAGGGTATGAGTTTCAGGGCATGAGATTCAGGGCTTGAGTTTCAGGGCATGAGATTCAGGGCAGGAGTTTTAGGGCATGTGATTCAGGGCACGAGTTTGAGTGCATGAGTTTCAGGGCAGGAGTTTCAGGGTATGTGATTTAGGGCATGAGTTTCAGAGCATGAGATTCAGGGCAGGTATTTCAGGGCATGTAATTCAGGGCATGAGTTTCTGGGCAGATGATTCAGGGCAGGAGTTTTAGGGCATGAGATTCAGGGCATGAGATTCAGGGCATGAGTTTCAGGGCATGAGATTCAGGGCAGGTATTTCAGGGCATGTAATTCAGGGCATGATTTTCTGGGCAGATGATTCAGGGCAGGAATTTTAGGGCATGTGATTCAGGGCATGAGTTTCTGTGCATGAGTTTCAGGGCAGGAGTTTTAGGGCATGTGATTCAGGGCATGAGTTTGAGTGCATGAGTTTCAGGGCAGGAGTTTCAGGGTATGTGATTTAGGGCATGAGATTCCGGGCATGAGATTCAGGGCTTGAGTTTCAGGGCATGAGTTTCAGGGCATGAGTTTCAGGTCATGAGATTCAGGGCATGAGTTTCGGTGCAGGAACTTGAGGGCATGAGATTCAGGGCATGAGTTTCAGAGCAGAGATTCAGGGCATGAGATTCAGGGCATGATTTTCAGGGCAGGAGATTCAGGGCAGGTGTTTCAGTGCAGGAGTTTCAGGGCATGAGATTCAGGGCATGAGATTCAGGGCATGAGTTTCAGGACAGGAAATTCAGGGCATGAGTTTCAGGGCATGAGTTTCAGGGCAGGAGTTTCAGGGCATGTGATTCAGGGCGTGAGTTTCAGGATATGAGATTCATGGCATGAGTTTCAGTGCAGGAGTTTCAGGGCATGAGAGTCAGGGCATGAGTTTCAGAGCATGAGATTCAGGGCATGAGATTCAGGGCATGATTTTCAGGGCAGGAGATTCAGGGCAGGGTGTTTCAGTGCAGGAGTTTCAGGGCATGAGATTCAGGGCATGAGATTCAGAGGCATGAGTTTCAGGACAGGAGATTCAGGGCATGAGTTTCAGGGCATGAGTTTCAGGGCATGAGATTCAGGGCATGAGATTCAGGGCTTCATTTTCAGGGCAGGAGATTCAGGGCAGGTGTTTCAGGTGCAGGAGTTTCAGGGCACGAGATTCAGGGCATGAGATTCATGGCATGAGTTTCAGGGCATGAGTTTCAGGGCATGAGTTTCAGGGCAGGAGTTTCAGGGCATGTGATTCAAGGCGTGAGTTTCAGGATATGAGATTCATGGCATGAGTTTCAGTGCAGGTGTTTCAGGGCATGATATTCAGGGCATGAGTTTCAGTGCATGAGTTTGAGGGCAGGAGTTTCAAGGCATGAGATTCAGGGCATGAGTTTCAGTGCATGAGTTTGAGGGCAGGAGTTTCAGGGCATGAGATTAAGGGCATGAGTTTCAGGGCATGAGATTCAGGGCAGGTATTTCAGGGCATGTAATTCAGGGCATGAGTTTCTGGGCAGATGATTCAGGGCATGAGTTTTAGGGCATGTGATTCAGGGCATGAGTTTCAGTGCATGAGTTTAAGGGCAGGAGTTTCAGGGGTATGTGATGTAGGGGCATGAGTTTCAGGGCATGAGTTTCAGAGCATGAGATTCAGGGCATGAGATTCAGGGCATGATTTTCAGGGCAGGAGATTCAGGGCAGGTGTTTCAGTGCAGGAGTTTCAGGGCATGAGATTCAGGGCATGAGATTCAGGCATGAGTTTCAGGACAGGAGATTCAGGGCATGAGTTTCAGGGCATGAGTTTCAGGGCATGAGATTCAGGGCATGAGATTCAGGGCTTCATTTTCAGGGCAGGAGATTCAGGGCAGGTGTTTCAGTGCAGGAGTTTCAGGGCACGAGATTCAGGGCATGAGATTCAGGGCATGTGTTTCAGGGCATGAGTTTCAGGGCATGAGTTTCAGGGCAGGAGTTTCAGGGCATGTGATTCAAGGCGTGAGTTTCAGGATATGAGATTCATGGCATGAGTTTCAGTGCAGGTGTTTCAGGGCATGAGATTCAGGGCATGAGTTTCAGTGCATGAGTTTGAGGGCAGGAGTTTCTGGGCATGAGATTCAGGCATGAGTTTCAGTGCGTGAGATTCAGGGCAGGTATTTCAGGGCAAGTAATTCAGGGCATGAGTTTCTGGGCAGATGATTCAGGGCTTGAGTTTCAGTGCAGGAACTTGAGGGCATGAGATTCAGTGCACGAGTTTCAGGGCATGAGATTCAGGGCTTGAGTTTCAGGGCATGAGGTTCAGGGCATGAGTTTCAGGGCATGAGATTCAGGGCTTGAGTTTCAGTGCAGGAACTTGAGGGCATGAGATTCAGTGCACGTGTTTCAGAGCATGAGATTCAGGGCATGAGATTCAGGTCATGATTTTCAAGGCAGGAGATTCAGGGCAGGTGTTTCAGTGCAGGAGTTTCAGGACATGAGATTCAGGCATGAGTTTCAGTGCAGTAACTTGAGGTCATGAGATTCAGTGCACGAGTTTCAGAGCGTGAGATTCAGGGCATGAGATTCAGGGCATGAGTTTCAGGGCAGGAGATTCAGGGCAGGTGTTTCAGTGCAGGAGTTTCAGGGCATGAGATTCAGGACATGAGATTCAGGGCATGAGTTTTAGGACAGGAGATTCAGGGCATGAGTTTCAGGGCATGAGTTTCAGGGCATGAGTTTCAGGGCGGGAGTTTCAGGGCATGTAATTCAGGGCGTGAGTTTCAGGATATGAGATTCATGGCATGAGTTTCAGTGCAGGAGTTTCAGGGCATGAGATTCAGGGCATGAGTTTCAGGGCATGAGATTCAGGCAGGTATTTCAGGGCAGGTAATTCAGGGCATGAGTTTCTGGGCAGATGATTCAGGGCATGAGTTTTAGGGCATGTGATTCAGGGCATGAGTTTCAGTGCATGAGTTTCAGGGCAGGAGTTTCAGGGTATGTGATTTAGGGCATGAGTTTCAGGGCATGAGATTCAGGGCTTGAGTTTCAGGGAATGAGGTTCAGGGCATGAGTTTCAGGGCATGAGATTCAGGGCATGAGTTTCAGTGCAGGAACTTGAGGGCATGAGATTCAGTGCACGAGTTTCAGAGCATGAGATTCAGGGCATGAGATTCAGGGCATGATTTTTAAGGCAGGAGATTCAGGGCTGGTGTTTCAGTGCAGGAGTTTCAGGGCATGAGATTCAGGGCATGAGATTCAGGGCATGAGTATCAGGGCATGAGATTCAGGGCAGGTATTTCAGGGCATGTAATTCAGGGCATGAGTTTCTGGGCAGATGATTCAGGGCAGGAATTTTAGGGCATGTGTTTCAGGGCATGTAATTCAGGGCATGGGTTTCTGGGCAGATGATTCAGGGCAGGAATTTTAGGGCATGTGATTCAGGGCATGAGTTTCAGTGCATGAGTTTCAGGGCAGTAGTTTCAGGGTATGTGATTTAGGGTATGAGTTTCAGGGCATGAGATTCAGGGCTTGAGTTTCAGGGCATGAGATTCAGGGCAGGAGTTTTAGGGCATGTGATTCAGGGCACGAGTTTGAGTGCATGAGTTTCAGGGCAGGAGTTTCAGGGTATGTGATTTAGGGCATGAGTTTCAGAGCATGAGATTCAGGGCAGGTATTTCAGGGCATGTAATTCAGGGCATGAGTTTCTGGGCAGATGATTCAGGGCAGGAGTTTTAGGGCATGAGATTCAGGGCATGAGATTCAGGGCATGAGTTTCAGGGCATGAGATTCAGGGCAGGTATTTCAGGGCATGTAATTCAGGGCATGATTTTCTGGGCAGATGATTAAGGGCAGGAATTTTAGGGCATGTGATTCAGGGCATGAGTTTCTGTGCATGAGTTTCAGGGCAGTAGTTTCAGGGTATGTGATTTAGGGCATGAGATTCAGGGCTTGAGTTTCAGGGCATGAGATTCAGGGCATGAGTTTCAGTGCATGAGTTTGAGGGCAGGAGTTTCAGGGCATGAGATTCAGGGCATGAGTTTCAGGGCATGAGATTCAGGGCAGGTATTTCAGGGCATGTAATTCAGGGCATGAGTTTCTGGGCAGATGATTCAGGACAGTAGTTTTAGGGCATGAGATTCAGGGCATGAGATTCAGGGCATGAGTTTCAGGGCATGAGATTCAGGGCAGGTATTTCAGGGCATGTAATTCAGGGCATGATTTTCTGGGCAGATGATTCAGGGCAGGAATTTTAGGGCATGTGATTCAGGGCATGAGTTTCAATGCATGAGTTTCAGGGCAGTAGTTTCAGGGTATGTGATTTAGGGCATGAGATTCCGGGCATGAGATTCAGGGCTTGAGTTTCAGGGCATGAGGTTCAGGGCATGAGTTTCAGGTCATGAGATTCAGGGCATGAGTTTCAGTGCAGGAACTTGAGGGCATGAGATTCAGGGCATGAGTTTCAGAGCATGAGATTCAGGGCTTGAGATTCAGGGCATCATTTTCAGGGCAGGAGATTCAGGGCAGGTGTTTCAGTGCAGGAGTTTCAGGGCGTGAGATTCAGGGCATGAGATTCAGGGCATGAGTTTCAGGACAGGAAATTCAGGGCATGAGTTTCAGGGCATGAGTTTCAGGGCAGGAGTTTCAGGGCATGTGATTCAGGGCGTGAGTTTCAGGATATGAGATTCATGGCATGAGTTTCAGTGCAGGAGTTTCAGGGCATGAGATTCAGGGCTTGAGTTCCAGGGCATGAGGTTCAGGGCATGAGTTTCAGGTCATGAGATTCAGGGCATGAGTTTCAGTGCAGGAACTTGAGGGGATGAGATTCAGGGCATGAGTTTCAGAGCATGAGATTCAGGGCATGAGATTCAGGGCATGATTTTCAGGGCAGGAGATTCAGGGCAGGTGTTTCAGTGCAGGAGTTTCAGGGCATGCGATTCAGGGCATGAGATTCAGGGCATGAGTTTCAGGACAGGAAAATCAGGGCATGAGTTTCAGGGCATGAGTTTCAGGGCAGGAGTTTCAGGGCATGTGATTCAGGGCGTGAGTTTCAGGATATGAGATTCATGGCATGAGTTTCAGTGCAGGAGTTTCAGGGCATGAGATTCAGGGCATGAGTTTCAGAGCATGAGATTCAGGGCATGAGATTCAGGGCATGATTTTCAGGGCAGGAGATTCAGGGCAGGTGTTTCAGTGCAGGAGTTTCAGGGCATGAGATTCAGGGCATGAGATTCAGGGCATGAGTTTCAGGACAGGAGATTCAGGGCATGAGTTTCAGGGCATGAGTTTCAGGGCACGAGATTCAGGGCATGAGATTCAGGGCTTCATTTTCAGGGCAGGAGATTCAGGGCAGGTGTTTCAGTGCAGGAGTTTCAGGGCACGAGATTCAGGGCATGAGATTCAGGGCATGAGTTTCAGGGCATGAGTTTCAGGGCATGAGTTTCAGGGCAGGAGTTTCAGGGCATGTGATTCAAGGCGTGAGTTTCAGGATATGAGATTCATGGCATGAGTTTCAGTGCAGGTGTTTCAGGGCATGAGATCCAGGGCATGAGTTTCAGTGCATGAGTTTGAGGGCAGGAGTTTCAAGGCATGAGATTCAGGGCATGAGTTTCAGTGCATGAGTTTGAGGGCAGGAGTTTCAGGGCATGAGATTCAGGGCATGAGTTTCAGGGCATGAGATTCAGGGCAGGTATTTCAGGGCATGTAATTGAGGGCATGAGTTTCTGGGCAGATGATTCAGGGCATGAGTTTTAGGGCATGTGATTCAGGGCATGAGTTTCAGTGCATGAGTTTCAGGGCAGGAGTTTCAGGGTATGTGATGTAGGGCATGAGTTTCAGGGCATGAGATTCAGGGCTTGAGATTCAGGGCATGAGTTTCAGAGCATGAGATTCAGGGCATGAGATTCAGGGCATGATTTTCAGGGCAGGAGATTCAGGGCAGGTGTTTCAGTGCAGGAGTTTCAGGGCATGAGATTCAGGGCATGAGATTCAGGGCATGAGTTTCAGGACAGGAGATTCAGGGCATGAGTTTCAGGGCATGAGTTTCAGAGCATGAGATTCAGGGCATGAGATTCAGGGCTTCATTTTCAGGGCAGGAGATTCAGGGCAGGTGTTTCAGTGCAGGAGTTTCATGGCACGAGATTCAGGGCATGAGATTCCGGGCATGAGTTTCAGGGCATGAGTTTCAGGGCATGAGTTTCAGTGCAGGTGTTTCAGGGCATGAGATTCAGGGCATGAGTTTCAGTGCATGAGTTTGAGGGCAGGAGTTTCAAGGCATGAGATTCAGGGCATGAGTTTCAGTGCATGAGTTTGAGGGCAGGAGTTTCAGGGCATGAGATTCAGGGCATGAGTTTCAGGGCATGAGATTCAGGGCAGGTATTTCAGGGCATGTAATTCAGGGCATGAGTTTCAGTGCATGGGTTTCAGGGCAGGAGTTTCAGGGTATGTGATTTAGGGCATGAGTTTCAGGGCATGAGATTCAGGGCTTGAGTTTCAGGGCATGAGGTTCAGGGCATGAGTTTCAGGGCATGAGATTCAGGGCTTGAGTTTCAGTGCAGGAACTTGAGGGCATGAGATTCAGTGCACGAGTTTCAGAGCATGAGATTCAGGGCATGAGATTCAGGTCATGATTTTCAAGGCAGGAGATTCAGGGCAGGTGTTTCAGTGCAGGAGTTTCAGGACATGAGATTCAGGGCATGAGTTTCAGTGCAGTAACTTGAGGTCATGAGATTCAGTGCACGAGTTTCAGAGCGTGAGATTCAGGGCATGAGATTCAGGGCATGAGTTTCAGTGCAGGAGTTTCAGGGCATGAGATTCAGGGCATGAGATTCAGGGCATGATTTTCAGGACAGGAAATTCAGGGCTTGAGTTTCAGGGCATGAGTTTCAGGGCAGGAGTTTCAGGGCATGTGATTCAGGGCGTGAGTTTCAGGATATGAGATTCATGGCATGAGTTTCAGTGCAGGAGTTTCAGGGCATGAGATTCAGGGCATGAGTTTCAGAGCATGAGATTCAGGGCATGAGTTTCAGAGCATGAGATTCAGGGCATGAGATTCAGGGCATGATTTTCAGTGCAGGAGATTCAGGGCAGGTGTTTCAGTGCAGGAGTTTCAGGGCATGAGATTCAGGGCATGAGATTCAGGGCATGAGTTTCAGGACAGGAGATTCAGGGCATGAGTTTCAGGGCATGAGTTTCAGGGCATGAGATTCAGGGCATGAGATTCAGGGCTTCATTTTCAGGGCAGGAGATTCAGGGCAGGTGTTTCAGTGCAGGAGTTTCAGGGCACGAGATTCAGGGCATGAGATTCAGGGCATGAGTTTCAGGGCATGAGTTTCAGGGCATGAGTTTCAGGGCAGGAGTTTCAGGGCATGTGATTCAAGGCGTGAGTTTCAGGATATGAGATTCATGGCATGAGTTTCAGTGCAGGTGTTTCAGGGCATGAGATTCAGGGCATGAGTTTCAGTGCATGAGTTTGAGGGCAGGAGTTTCAAGGCATGAGATTCAGGGCATGAGTTTCAGTGCATGAGTTTGAGGGCAGGAGTTTCAGGGCATGAGATTAAGGGCATGAGTTTCAGGGCATGAGATTCAGGGCAGGTATTTCAGGGCATGTAATTCAGGGCATGAGTTTCTGGGCAGATGATTCAAGGCATGAGTTTTAGGGCATGTGATTCAGGGCATGAGTTTCAGTGCATGAGTTTCAGGGCAGGAGTTTCAGGGTATGTGATGTAGGGCATGAGTTTCAGGGCATGAGATTCAGGGCTTGAGATTCAGGGCATGAGTTTCAGAGCATGAGATTCAGGGCATGAGATTCAGGGCATGATTTTCAGGGCAGGAAATTCAGGGCAGGTGTTTCAGTGCAGGAGTTTCAGGGCATGAGATTCAGGGCATGAGATTCAGGGCATGAGTTTCAGGACAGGAGATTCAGGGCATGAGTTTCAGGGCATGAGTTTCAGGGCATGAGATTCAGGGCATGAGATTCAGGTCATGGTTTTCAAGGCAGGAGATTCAGGGCAGGTGTTTCAGTGCAGGAGTTTCAGGACATGAGATTCAGGGCATGAGTTTCAGTGCAGTAACTTGAGGCCATGAGATTCAGTGCACGAGTTTCAGAGCGTGAGATTCAGGGCATGAGATTCAGGGCATGAGTTTCAGGGCAGGAGATTCAGGGCAGGTGTTTCAGTGCAGGAGTTTCAGGGCATGAGATTCAGGACATGAGATTCAGGGCATGAGTTTTAGGACAGGAGATTAAGGGCATGAGTTTCAGGGCATGAGTTTCAGGGCAGGAGTTTCAGGGCATGTAATTCAGGGCGTGAGTTTCAGGATATGAGATTCATGGCATGAGTTTCAGTGCAGGAGTTTCAGGGCATGAGATTCAGGGCATGAGTTTCAGGGCATGAGATTCAGGGCAGGTATTTCAGGGCATGTAATTCAGGGCATGAGTTTCTGGGCAGATGATTCAGGGCATGAGTTTTAGGGCATGTGATTCAGGGCATGAGTTTCAGTGCATGAGTTTCAGGGCAGGAGTTTCAGGGTATGTGATTTAGGGCATGAGTTTCAGGGCATGAGATTCAGGGCTTGAGTTTCAGGGAATGAGGTTCAGGGCATGAGTTTCAGGGCATGAGATTCAGGGCATGAGTTTCAGTGCAGGAACTTGAGGTCATGAGATTCAGTGCACGAGTTTCAGAGCATGAGATTCAGGGCATGAGATTCAGGGCATGATTTTTAAGGCAGGAGATTCAGGGCTGGTGTTTCAGTGCAGGAGTTTCAGGGCATGAGATTCAGGGCATGAGATTCAGGGCATGAGTTTCAGGGCATGAGATTCAGGGCAGGTATTTCAGGGCATGTAATTTAGGGCATGAGTTTCTGGGCAGATGATTCAGGGCAGGAATTTTAGGGCATGTGTTTCAGGGCATGTAATTCAGGGCATGAGTTTCTGGGCAGATGATTCAGGGCAGGAATTTTAGGGCATGTGATTCAGGGCATGAGTTTCAGTGCATGAGTTTCAGGGCAGTAGTTTCAGGGTATGTGATTTAGGGTATGAGTTTCAGGGCATGAGATTCAGGGCTTGAGTTTCAGGGCATGAGATTCAGGGCAGGAGTTTTAGGGCATGTGATTCAGGGCACGAGTTTGAGTGCATGAGTTTCAGGGCAGGAGTTTCAGGGTATGTGATTTAGGGCATGAGTTTCAGAGCATGAGATTCAGGGCATGAGATTCAGTGTATGATTTTCAGGGCAGGAGATTCAGGGCAGGTGTTTCAGTGCAGGAGTTTCAGGGCATGAGATTCAGAGCATGAGATTCAGGGCATGAGTTTTAGGACAGGAGATTCAGGACATGAGTTTCAGGGCATGAGTTTCAGGGCAGGAGTTTCAGGGCATGTAATTCAGGGCGTGAGTTTCAGGATATGTGATTCATGGCATGAGTTTGAGTGCAGGAGTTTCAGGGCATGAGATTCAGGGCATGAGTTTCAGGGCATGAGATTCAGGGCAGGAATTTCAGGGCATGTAATTCAGGGCATGATTTTCTGGGCAGATGATTCAGGGCAGGAATTTTAGGGCATGTGATTCAGGGCATGAGTTTCAGTGCATGAGTTTCAGGGCAGTAGTTTCAGGGTATGTGATTTAGGGCACGAGTTTCAGGGCATGAGATTCAGTGCTTGAGTTTCAGGGCATGAGGTTCAGGGCATGAGTTTCAGGGCATGAGTTTCAGGGCAGGAGTTTTAGGGCATGTGATTCAGGGCATGAGTTTGAGTGCATGAGTTTCAGGGCAGGAGTTTCAGGGTATGTGATTTAGGGCATGAGATTCCGGGCATGAGATTCAGGGCTTGAGTTTCAGGGCATGAGGTTCAGGGCATGAGTTTCAGGTCATGAGATTCAGGGCATGAGTTTCAGTGCAGGAACTTGAGGGCATGAGATTCAGGGCATGAGTTTCAGAGCATGAGATTCAGGGCTTGAGATTCAGGGCATGATTTTCAGGGCAGGAGATTCAGGGCAGGTGTTTCAGTGCAGGAGTTTCAGGGCATGAGATTCAGGGCATGAGATTCAGGGCATGAGTTTCAGGACAGGAAATTCAGGGCATGAGTTTCAGGGCATGAGTTTCAGGGCAGGAGTTTCAGGGCATGTGATTCAGGGCGTGAGTTTCAGGATATGAGATTCATGGCATGAGTTTCAGTGCAGGAGTTTCAGGGCATGAGATTCAGGGCTTGAGTTTTAGGGCATGAGATTCAGGGCATGAGTTTCAGGTCATGAGATTCAGGGCATAAAGTTTCAGTGCAGGAACTTGAGGGGATGAGATTCAGGGCATGAGTTTCAGAGCATGAGATTCAGGGCATGAGATTCAGGGCATGATTTTCAGGGCAGGAGATTCAGGGCAGGTGTTTCAGTGCAGCAGTTTCAGGGCATGAGATTCAGGGCATGAGATTCAGGGCATGAGTTTCAGGACAGGAAATTCAGGGCATGAGTTTCAGGGCATGAGTTTCAGGGCAGGAGTTTCAGGGCATGTGATTCAGGGCGTGAGTTTCAGGATATGAGATTCATGGCATGAGTTTCAGTGCAGGAGTTTCAGGGCATGAGATTCAGGGCATGAGTTTCAGAGCATGAGATTCAGGGCATGAGATTCAGGGCATGATTTTCAGGGCAGGAGATTCAGGGCAGGTGTTTCAGTGCAGGAGTTTCAGGGCATGAGATTCAGGGCATGAGATTCAGGGCATGAGTTTCAGGACAGGAGATTCAGGGCATGAGTTTCAGGGCATGAGTTTCAGGGCATGAGATTCAGGGCATGAGATTCAGGGCTTCATTTTCAGGGCAGGAGATTCAGGGCAGGTGTTTCAGTGCAGGAGTTTCAGGGCACGAGATTCAGGGCATGAGATTCAAGGCATGAGTTTCAGGGCATGAGTTTCAGGGCATGAGTTTCAGGGCAGGAGTTTCAGGCCATGTGATTCAAGGCGTGAGTTTCAGGATATGAGATTCATGGCATGAGTTTCAGTGCAGGTGTTTCAGGGCATGAGATTCAGGGCATGAGTTTCAGTGCATGAGTTTGAGGGCACGAGTTTCAAGGCATGAGATTCAGGGCATGAGTTTCAGTGCATGAGTTTGAGGGCAGGAGTTTCAGGGCATGAGATTCAGGGCATGAGTTTCAGGGCATGAGATTCAGGGCAGGTATTTCAGGGCATATAATTGAGGGCATGAGTTTCTGGGCAGATGATTCAGGGCATGAGTTTTAGGGCATGTGATTCAGGGCATGAGTTTCAGTGCATGAGTTTCAGGGCAGGAGTTTCTGGGTATGTGATGTAGGGCATGAGTTTCAGGGCATGAGATTCAGGGCTTGAGATTCAGGGCATGAGTTTCAGAGCATGAGATTCAGGACATGAGATTCAGGGCATGATTTTCAGGGCAGGAGATTCAGGGCAGGTGTTTCAGTGCAGGAGTTTCAGGGCATGAGATTCAGGGCATGAGATTCAGGGCATGAGTTTCAGGACAGGAGATTCAGGGCATGAGTTTCAGGGCATGAGTTTCAGGGCATGAGATTCAGGGCATGAGATTCAGGGCTTCATTTTCAGGGCAGGAGATTCAGGGCAGGTGTTTCAGTGCAGGAGTTTCATGGCACGAGATTCAGGGCATGAGATTCCGGGCATGAGTTTCAGGGCATGAGTTTCAGGGCATGAGTTTCAGGGCAGGAGTTTCAGGGCATGTGATTCAAGGCGTGAGTTTCTGGGCAGATGATTCAGGGCAGGAATTTTAGGGCTTGTGATTCAGGGCATGAGTTTCAGTGCATGAGTTTCAGGGCAGTAGTTTCAGGGTATATGATTTAGGGTATGAGTTTCAGGGCATGAGATTCAGGGCTTGAGTTTCAGGGCATGAGATTCAGGGCAGGAGTTTTAGGGCATGTGATTCAGGGCACGAGTTTGAGTGCATGAGTTTCAGGGCAGGAGTTTCAGGGTATGTGATTTAGGGCATGAGTTTCAGAGCATGAGATTCAGGGCATGAGATTCAGTGTATGATTTTCAGGGCAGGAGATTCAGGGCAGGTGTTTCAGTGCAGGAGTTTCAGGGCATGAGATTCAGAGCATGAGATTCAGGGCATGAGTTTTAGGACAGGAGATTCAGGGCATGAGTTTCAGGGCATGAGTTTCAGGGCAGGAGTTTCAGGGCATGTAATTCAGGGCGTGAGTTTCAGGATATGAGATTCATGGCATGAGTTTGAGTGCAGCAGTTTCAGGGCATGAGATTCAGGGCATGAGTTTCAGGGCATGAGATTCAGGGCAGGAATTTCAGGGCATGTAATTCAGGGCATGAGTTTCTGGGCAGATGATTCAGGGCAGGAGTTTTAGGGCATGAGATTCAGGGCATGAGATTCAGGGCATGAGTTTCAGGGCATGAGATTCAGGGCAGGTATTTCAGGGCATGTAATTCAGGGCATGATTTTCTGGGCAGATGATTCAGGGCAGGAATTTTAGGGCATGTGATTCAGGGCATGAGTTTCAGTGCATGAGTTTCAGGGCAGTAGTTTCAGGGTATGTGATTTAGGGCATGAGTTTCAGGGCATGAGATTCAGGGCTTGAGTTTCAGGGCATGAGGTTCAGGGCATGAGTTTCAGGGCATGAGTTTCAGGGCAGGAGTTTTAGGGCATGTGATTCAGGGCATGAGTTTGAGTGCATGAGTTTCAGGGCAGGAGTTTCAGGGTATGTGATTTAGGGCATGAGATTCCGGGCATGAGATTCAGGGCTTGAGTTTCAGGGCATGAGGTTCAGGGCATGAGTTTCAGGTCATGAGATTCAGGGCATGAGTTTCAGTGCAGGAGCTTGAGGGCATGAGATTCAGGGCATGAGTTTCAGAGCATGAGATTCAGGGCTTGAGATTCAGGGCATGATTTTCAGGGCAGGAGATTCAGGGCAGGTGTTTCAGTGCAGGAGTTTCAGGGCATGAGATTCAGGGCATGAGTTTCAGGACAGGAAATTCAGGGCATGAGTTTCAGGGCATGAGTTTCAGGGCAGGAGTTTCAGGGCATGTGATTCAGGGCGTGAGTTTCAGGATATGCGATTCATGGCATGAGTTTCAGTGCAGGAGTTTCAGGGCATGAGATTCAGGGCTTGAGTTTTAGGGCATGAGGTTCAGGGCATGAGTTTCAGGTCATGAGATTCAGGGCATGAGTTTCAGTGCAGGAACTTGAGGGGATGAGATTCAGGGCATGAGTTTCAGAGCATGAGATTCAGGGCATGAGATTCAGGGCATGATTTTCAGGGCAGGAGATTCAGGGCAGGTGTTTCAGTGCAGGAGTTTCAGGGCATGAGATTCAGGGCATGAGATTCAGGGCATGAGTTTCAGGACAGGAAATTCAGGGCATGAGTTTCAGGGCATGAGTTTCAGGGCAGGAGTTTCAGGGCATGTGATTCAGGGCGTGAGTTTCAGGATATGAGATTCATGGCATGAGTTTCAGTGCAGGAGTTTCAGGGCATGAGATTCAGAGCATGAGTTTCAGGGTAGGTGATTCAGGGCAGGAGTTTCAGGACATGAGATTCAGGGCATGAGTTTCAGAGCATGAGATTCAGGACATGAGATTCAGGGCATGATTTTCAGGGCAGGAGATTCAGGGCAGGTGTTTCAGTGCAGGAGTTTCAGGGCATGAGATTCAGGGCATGAGATTCAGGGCATGAGTTTCAGGACAGGAGATTCAGGGCATGAGTTTCAGGGCATGAGTTTCAGGGCATGAGATTCAGGGCATGAGATTCAGGGCTTCATTTTCAGGGCAGGAGATTCAGGGCAGGTGTTTCAGTGCAGGAGTTTCATGGCACGAGATTCAGGGCATGAGATTCCGGGCATGAGTTTCAGGGCATGAGTTTCAGGGCATGAGTTTCAGGGCAGGAGTTTCAGGGCATGTGATTCAAGGCGTGAGTTTCTGGGCAGATGATTCAGGGCAGGAATTTTAGGGCTTGTGATTCAGGGCATGAGTTTCAGTGCATGAGTTTCAGGGCAGTAGTTTCAGGGTATATGATTTAGGGTATGAGTTTCAGGGCATGAGATTCAGGGCTTGAGTTTCAGGGCATGAGATTCAGGGCAGGAGTTTTAGGGCATGTGATTCAGGGCACGAGTTTGAGTGCATGAGTTTCAGGGCAGGAGTTTCAGGGTATGTGATTTAGGGCATGAGTTTCAGAGCATGAGATTCAGGGCATGAGATTCAGTGTATGATTTTCAGGGCAGGAGATTCAGGGCAGGTGTTTCAGTGCAGGAGTTTCAGGGCATGAGATTCAGAGCATGAGATTCAGGGCATGAGTTTTAGGACAGGAGATTCAGGGCATGAGTTTCAGGGCATGAGTTTCAGGGCAGGAGTTTCAGGGCATGTAATTCAGGGCGTGAGTTTCAGGATATGAGATTCATGGCATGAGTTTGAGTGCAGCAGTTTCAGGGCATGAGATTCAGGGCATGAGTTTCAGGGCATGAGATTCAGGGCAGGAATTTCAGGGCATGTAATTCAGGGCATGAGTTTCTGGGCAGATGATTCAGGGCAGGAGTTTTAGGGCATGAGATTCAGGGCATGAGATTCAGGGCATGAGTTTCAGGGCATGAGATTCAGGGCAGGTATTTCAGGGCATGTAATTCAGGGCATGATTTTCTGGGCAGATGATTCAGGGCAGGAATTTTAGGGCATGTGATTCAGGGCATGAGTTTCAGTGCATGAGTTTCAGGGCAGTAGTTTCAGGGTATGTGATTTAGGGCATGAGTTTCAGGGCATGAGATTCAGGGCTTGAGTTTCAGGGCATGAGGTTCAGGGCATGAGTTTCAGGGCATGAGTTTCAGGGCAGGAGTTTTAGGGCATGTGATTCAGGGCATGAGTTTGAGTGCATGAGTTTCAGGGCAGGAGTTTCAGGGTATGTGATTTAGGGCATGAGATTCCGGGCATGAGATTCAGGGCTTGAGTTTCAGGGCATGAGGTTCAGGGCATGAGTTTCAGGTCATGAGATTCAGGGCATGAGTTTCAGTGCAGGAGCTTGAGGGCATGAGATTCAGGGCATGAGTTTCAGAGCATGAGATTCAGGGCTTGAGATTCAGGGCATGATTTTCAGGGCAGGAGATTCAGGGCAGGTGTTTCAGTGCAGGAGTTTCAGGGCATGAGATTCAGGGCATGAGTTTCAGGACAGGAAATTCAGGGCATGAGTTTCAGGGCATGAGTTTCAGGGCAGGAGTTTCAGGGCATGTGATTCAGGGCGTGAGTTTCAGGATATGCGATTCATGGCATGAGTTTCAGTGCAGGAGTTTCAGGGCATGAGATTCAGGGCTTGAGTTTTAGGGCATGAGGTTCAGGGCATGAGTTTCAGGTCATGAGATTCAGGGCATGAGTTTCAGTGCAGGAACTTGAGGGGATGAGATTCAGGGCATGAGTTTCAGAGCATGAGATTCAGGGCATGAGATTCAGGGCATGATTTTCAGGGCAGGAGATTCAGGGCAGGTGTTTCAGTGCAGGAGTTTCAGGGCATGAGATTCAGGGCATGAGATTCAGGGCATGAGTTTCAGGACAGGAAATTCAGGGCATGAGTTTCAGGGCATGAGTTTCAGGGCAGGAGTTTCAGGGCATGTGATTCAGGGCGTGAGTTTCAGGATATGAGATTCATGGCATGAGTTTCAGTGCAGGAGTTTCAGGGCATGAGATTCAGGGCATGAGTTTAAGAGGATGAGATTCAGGGCATGAGATTCAGGGCATGATTTTCAGGGCAGGAGATTCAGGGCAGGTGTTTCAGTGCAGGAGTTTCAGGGCATGAGATTCAGGGCATGAGATTCAGGGCATGAGTTTCAGGACAGGAGATTCAGGGCATGAGTTTCAGGGCATGAGTTTCAGGGCATGAGATTCAGGGCATGAGATTCAGGGCTTCATTTTCAGGGCAGGAGCTTCAGGGCAGGTGTTTCAGTGCAGGAGTTTCAGGGCACGAGATTCAGGGCATGAGATTCAGGGCATGAGTTTCAGGGCATGAGTTTCAGGGCATGTGATTCAAGGCGTGAGTTTCAGGATATAAGATTCATGGCATGAGTTTCAGTGCAGGTGTTTCAGGGCATGAGATTCAGGGCATGAGTTTCAGTGCATGAGTTTGAGGGCACGAGTTTCAAGGCATGAGATTCAGGGCATGAGTTTCAGTGCATGAGTTTGAGGGCAGGAGTTTCAGGGCATGAGATTCAGGGCATGAGTTTCAGGGCATGAGATTCAGGGCAGGTATTTCAGGGCATATAATTGAGGGCATGAGTTTCTGGGCAGATGATTCAGGGCATGAGTTTTAGGGCATGTGATTCAGGGCATGAGTTTCAGTGCATGAGTTTCAGGGCAGGAGTTTCAGGGTATGTGATGTAGGGCATGAGTTTCAGGGCATGAGATTGAGGGCTTGAGATTCAGGGCATGAGTTTCAGAGCATGAGATTCAGGGCATGAGATTCAGGGCATGAGATTCAGGGCATGAGTTTCAGGACAGGAGATTCAGGGAATGAGTTTCAGGGCATGAGTTTCAGGGCATGAGATTCAGGGCATGAGTTTCAGAGCATGAGATTCAGGGCATGAGATTCAGGGCATGAGATTCAGGGCATGAGTTTCAGGACAGGAGATTCAGGGAATGAGTTTCAGGGCATGAGTTTCAGGGCATGAGATTCAGGGCATGAGATTCAGGGCTTCATTTTCAGGGCAGGAGATTCAGGGCAGGTGTTTCAGTGCAGGAGTTTCATGGCACGAGATTCAGGGCATGAGATTCCGGGCATGAGTTTCAGGGCATGAGTTTCAGGGCATGAGTTTCAGGGCAGGAGTTTCAGGGCATGTGATTCAAGGCGTGAGTTTCTGGGCAGATGATTCAGGGCAGGAATTTTAGGGCATGTGATTCAGGGCATGAGTTTCAGTGCATGAGTTTCAGGGCAGTAGTTTCAGGGTATGTGATTTAGGGTATGAGTTTCAGGGCATGAGATTCAGGGCTTGAGTTTCAGGGCATGAGATTCAGGGCAGGAGTTTTAGGGCATGTGATTCAGGGCACGAGTTTGAGTGCATGAGTTTCAGGGCAGGAGTTTCAGGGTATGTGATTTAGGGCATGAGTTTCAGAGCATGAGATTCAGGGCGTGAGATTCAGTGTATGATTTTCAGGGCAGGAGATTCAGGGCAGGTGTTTCAGTGCAGGAGTTTCAGGGCATGAGATTCAGAGCATGAGATTCAGGGCATGAGTTTTAGGACAGGAGATTCAGGGCATGAGTTTCAGGGCATGAGTTTCAGGGCAGGAGTTTCAGGGCATGTAATTCAGGACGTGATTTTCAGGATATGAGATTCATGGCATGAGTTTGAGTGCAGGAGTTTCAGGGCATGAGATTCAGGGCATGAGTTTCAGGGCATGAGATTCAGGGCAGGCATTTCAGGGCATGTAATTCAGGGCATGAGTTTCTGGGCAGATGATTCAGGGCAGGAGTTTTAGGGCATGAGATTCAGGGCATGAGATTCAGGGCATGAGTTTCAGGGCATGAGATTCAGGGCAGGTATTTCAGGGCATGTAATTCAGGGCATGATTTTCTGGGCAGATGATTCAGGGCAGGAATTTTAGGGCATGTGATTCAGGGCATGAGTTTCAGTGCATGAGTTTCAGGGCAGTAGTTTCAGGGTATGTGATTTAGGGCATGAGTTTCAGGGCATGAGATTCAGGGCTTGAGTTTCAGGGCATGAGGTTCAGGGCATGAGTTTCAGGGCATGAGTTTCAGGGCAGGAGTTTTAGGGCATGTGATTCAGGGCATGAGTTTGAGTGCATGAGTTTCAGGGCAGGAGTTTCAGGGTATGTGATTTAGGGCATGAGATTCCGGGCATGAGATTCAGGGCTTGAGTTTCAGGGCATGAGGTTCAGGGCATGAGTTTCAGGTCATGAGATTCAGGGCATGAGTTTCAGTGCAGGAACTTGAGGGCATGAGATTCAGGGCATGAGTTTCAGAGCATGAGATTCAGGGCTTGAGATTCAGGGCATGATTTTCAGGGCAGGAGATTCAGGGCAGGTGTTTCAGTGCAGGAGTTTCAGGGCATGAGATTCAGGGCATGAGATTCAGGGCATGAGTTTCAGGACAGGAAATTCAGGGCATGAGTTTCAGGGCATGAGTTTCAGGGCAGGAGTTTCAGGGCATGTGATTCAGGGCGTGAGTTTCAGGATATGAGATTCATGGCATGAGTTTCAGTGCAGGAGTTTCAGGGCATGAGATTCAGGGCTTGAGTTTCAGGGCATGAGGTTCAGGGCATGAGTTTCAGGTCATGAGATTCAGGGCATGAGTTTCAGTGCAGGAACTTGAGGGGATGAGATTCAGGGCATGAGTTTCAGAGCATGAGATTCAGGGCATGAGATTCAGGGCATGATTTTCAGGGCAGGAGATTCAGGGCAGGTGTTTCAGTGCAGGAGTTTCATGGCACGAGATTCAGGGCATGAGATTCCGGGCATGAGTTTCAGGGCATGAGTTTCAGGGCATGAGTTTCAGGGCAGGAGTTTCAGGGCATGTGATTCAAGGCGTGAGTTTCTGAGCAGATGATTCAGGGCAGGAATTTTAGGGCTTGTGATTCAGGGCATGAGTTTCAGTGCATGAGTTTCAGGGCAGTAGTTTCAGGGTATGTGATTTAGGGTATGAGTTTCAGGGCATGAGATTCAGGGCTTGAGTTTCAGGGCATGAGATTCAGGGCAGGAGTTTTAGGGCATGTGATTCAGGGCACGAGTTTGAGTGCATGAGTTTCAGGGCAGGAGTTTCAGGGTATGTGATTTAGGGCATGAGTTTCAGAGCATGAGATTCAGGGCATGAGATTCAGTGTATGATTTTCAGGGCAGGAGATTCAGGGCAGGTGTTTCAGTGCAGGAGTTTCAGGGCATGAGATTCAGAGCATGAGATTCAGGGCATGAGTTTTAGGACAGGAGATTCAGGGCATGAGTTTCAGGGCATGAGTTTCAGGGCAGGATTTTCAGGGCATGTAATTCAGGGCGTGAGTTTCAGGATATGAGATTCATGGCATGAGTTTGAGTGCAGGAGTTTCAGGGCATGTGATTCAGGGCATGAGTTTCAGTGCATGAGTTTCAGGGCAGTAGTTTCAGGGTATGTGATTTAGGGCACGAGTTTCAGGGCATGAGATTCAGTGCTTGAGTTTCAGGGCATGAGGTTCAGGGCATGAGTTTCAGGGCATGAGTTTCAGGGCAGGAGTTTTTAGGGCATGTGATTCAGGGCATGAGTTTGAGTGCATGAGTTTCAGGGCAGGAGTTTCAGGGTATGTGATTTAGGGCATGAGATTCCGGGCATGAGATTCAGGGCTTGAGTTTCAGGGCATGAGGTTCAGGGCATGAGTTTCAGGTCATGAGATTCAGGGCATGAGTTTCAGTGCAGGAACTTGAGGGCATGAGATTCAGGGCATGAGTTTCAGAGCATGAGATTCAGGGCTTGAGATTCAGGGCATGATTTTCAGGGCAGGAGATTCAGGGCAGGTGTTTCAGTGCAGGAGTTTCAGGGCATGAGATTCAGGGCATGAGATTCAGGGCATGAGTTTCAGGACAGGAAATTCAGGGCATGAGTTTCAGGGCATGAGTTTCAGGGCAGGAGTTTCAGGGCATGTGATTCAGGGCGTGAGTTTCAGGATATGAGATTCATGGCATGAGTTTCAGTGCAGGAGTTTCAGGGCATGAGATTCAGGGCTTGAGTTTTAGGGCATGAGATTCAGGGCATGAGTTTCAGGTCATGAGATTCAGGGCATAAAGTTTCAGTGCAGGAACTTGAGGGGATGAGATTCAGGGCATGAGTTTCAGAGCATGAGATTCAGGGCATGAGATTCAGGGCATGATTTTCAGGGCAGGAGATTCAGGGCAGGTGTTTCAGTGCAGCAGTTTCAGGGCATGAGATTCAGGGCATGAGATTCAGGGCATGAGTTTCAGGACAGGAAATTCAGGGCATGAGTTTCAGGGCATGAGTTTCAGGGCAGGAGTTTCAGGGCATGTGATTCAGGGCGTGAGTTTCAGGATATGAGATTCATGGCATGAGTTTCAGTGCAGGAGTTTCAGGGCATGAGATTCAGGGCATGAGTTTCAGAGCATGAGATTCAGGGCATGAGATTCAGGGCATGATTTTCAGGGCAGGAGATTCAGGGGCAGGTGTTTCAGTGCAGGAGTTTCAGGGCATGAGATTCAGGGCATGAGATTCAGGCATGAGTTTCAGGACAGGAGATTCAGGGCATGAGTTTCAGGGCATGAGTTTCAGGGCATGAGATTCAGGGCATGAGATTCAGGGCTTCATTTTCAGGGCAGGAGATTCAGGGCAGGTGTTTCAGTGCAGGAGTTTCAGGGCACGAGATTCAGGGCATGAGATTCAAGGCATGAGTTTCAGGGCATGAGTTTCAGGGCATGAGTTTCAGGGCAGGAGTTTCAGGCCATGTGATTCAAGGCGTGAGTTTCAGGATATGAGATTCATGGCATGAGTTTCAGTGCAGGTGTTTCAGGGCATGAGATTCAGGGCATGAGTTTCAGTGCATGAGTTTGAGGGCACGAGTTTCAAGGCATGAGATCAGGGCATGAGTTTCAGTGCATGAGTTTGAGGGCAGGAGTTTCAGGGCATGAGATTCAGGGCATGAGTTTCAGGGCATGAGATTCAGGGCAGGTATTTCAGGGCATATAATTGAGGGCATGAGTTTCTGGGCAGATGATTCAGGGCATGAGTTTTAGGGCATGTGATTCAGGGCATGAGTTTCAGTGCATGAGTTTCAGGGCAGGAGTTTCTGGGTATGTGATGTAGGGCATGAGTTTCAGGGCATGAGATTCAGGGCTTGAGATTCAGGGCATGAGTTTCAGAGCATGAGATTCAGGACATGAGATTCAGGGCATGATTTTCAGGGCAGGAGATTCAGGGCAGGTGTTTCAGTGCAGGAGTTTCAGGGCATGAGATTCAGGGCATGAGATTCAGGGCATGAGTTTCAGGACAGGAGATTCAGGGCATGAGTTTCAGGGCATGAGTTTCAGGGCATGAGATTCAGGGCATGAGATTCAGGGCTTCATTTTCAGGGCAGGAGATTCAGGGCAGGTGTTTCAGTGCAGGAGTTTCATGGCACGAGATTCAGGGCATGAGATTCCGGGCATGAGTTTCAGGGCATGAGTTTCAGGGCATGAGTTTCAGGGCAGGAGTTTCAGGGCATGTGATTCAAGGCGTGAGTTTCTGGGCAGATGATTCAGGGCAGGAATTTTAGGGCTTGTGATTCAGGGCATGAGTTTCAGTGCATGAGTTTCAGGGCAGTAGTTTCAGGGTATATGATTTAGGGTATGAGTTTCAGGGCATGAGATTCAGGGCTTGAGTTTCAGGGCATGAGATTCAGGGCAGGAGTTTTAGGGCATGTGATTCAGGGCACGAGTTTGAGTGCATGAGTTTCAGGGCAGGAGTTTCAGGGTATGTGATTTAGGGCATGAGTTTCAGAGCATGAGATTCAGGGCATGAGATTCAGTGTATGATTTTCAGGGCAGGAGATTCAGGGCAGGTGTTTCAGTGCAGGAGTTTCAGGGCATGAGATTCAGAGCATGAGATTCAGGGCATGAGTTTTAGGACAGGAGATTCAGGGCATGAGTTTCAGGGCATGATGAAAAGTTTCAGGGCAGGAGTTTCAGGGCATGTAATTCAGGGCGTGAGTTTCAGGATATGAGATTCATGGCATGAGTTTGAGTGCAGCAGTTTCAGGGCATGAGATTCAGGGCATGAGTTTCAGGGCATGAGATTCAGGGCAGGAATTTCAGGGCATGTAATTCAGGGCAATGAGTTTCTGGGCAGATGATTCAGGGCAGGAGTTTTAGGGCATGAGATTCAGGGCATGAGATTCAGGGCATGAGTTTCAGGGCATGAGATTCAGGGCAGGTATTTCAGGGCATGTAATTCAGGGCATGATTTTCTGGGCAGATGATTCAGGGCAGGAATTTTAGGGCATGTGATTCAGGGCATGAGTTTCAGTGCATGAGTTTCAGGGCAGTAGTTTCAGGGTATGTGATTTAGGGCATGAGTTTCAGGGCATGAGATTCAGGGCTTGAGTTTCAGGGCATGAGGTTCAGGGCATGAGTTTCAGGGCATGAGTTTCAGGGCAGGAGTTTTAGGGCATGTGATTCAGGGCATGAGTTTTGAGTGCATGAGTTTCAGGGCAGGAGTTTCAGGTATGTGATTTAGGGCATGAGATTCCGGGCATGAGATTCAGGGCTTGAGTTTCAGGGCATGAGGTTCAGGGCATGAGTTTCAGGTCATGAGATTCAGGGCATGAGTTTCAGTGCAGGAGCTTGAGGGCATGAGATTCAGGGCATGAGTTTCAGAGCATGAGATTCAGGGCTTGAGATTCAGGGCATGATTTTCAGGGCAGGAGATTCAGGGCAGGTGTTTCAGTGCAGGAGTTTCAGGCATGAGATTCAGGGCATGAGTTTCAGGACAGGAAATTCAGGGGCATGAGTTTCAGGGCATGAGTTTTCAGGGCAGGAGTTTCAGGGCATGTGATTCAGGGCGTGAGTTTCAGGATATGCGATTCATGGCATGAGTTTCAGTGCAGGAGTTTCAGGGCATGAGATTCAGGGCTTGAGTTTTAGGGCATGAGGTTCAGGGCATGAGTTTCAGGTCATGAGATTCAGGGCATGAGTTTCAGTGCAGGAACTTGAGGGGATGAGATTCAGGGCATGAGTTTCAGAGCATGAGATTCAGGGCATGAGATTCAGGGCATGATTTTCAGGGCAGGAGATTCAGGGCAGGTGTTTCAGTGCAGGAGTTTCAGGGCATGAGATTCAGGGCATGAGATTCAGGGCATGAGTTTCAGGACAGGAAATTCAGGGCATGAGTTTCAGGGCATGAGTTTCAGGGCAGGAGTTTCAGGGCATGTGATTCAGGGCGTGAGTTTCAGGATATGAGATTCATGGCATGAGTTTCAGTGCAGGAGTTTCAGGGCATGAGATTCAGAGCATGAGTTTCAGGGTAGGTGATTCAGGGCAGGAGTTTCAGGACATGAGATTCAGGGCATGAGTTTCAGAGCATGAGATTCAGGACATGAGATTCAGGGCATGATTTTCAGGGCAGGAGATTCAGGGCAGGTGTTTCAGTGCAGGAGTTTCAGGCATGAGATTCAGGGCATGAGATTCAGGGCATGAGTTTCAGGACAGGAGATTCAGGGCATGAGTTTCAGGGCATGAGTTTCAGGGCATGAGATTCAGGGCATGAGATTCAGGGCTTCATTTTCAGGGCAGGAGATTCAGGGCAGGTGTTTCAGTGCAGGAGTTTCATGGCACGAGATTCAGGGCATGAGATTCCGGGCATGAGTTTCAGGGCATGAGTTTCAGGGCATGAGTTTCAGGGCAGGAGTTTCAGGGCATGTGATTCAAGGCGTGAGTTTCTGGGCAGATGATTCAGGGCAGGAATTTTAGGGCTTGTGATTCAGGGCATGAGTTTCAGTGCATGAGTTTCAGGGCAGTAGTTTCAGGGTATATGATTTAGGGTATGAGTTTCAGGGCATGAGATTCAGGGCTTGAGTTTCAGGGCATGAGATTCAGGGCAGGAGTTTTAGGGCATGTGATTCAGGGCACGAGTTTGAGTGCATGAGTTTCAGGGCAGGAGTTTCAGGGTATGTGATTTAGGGCATGAGTTTCAGAGCATGAGATTCAGGGCATGAGATTCAGTGTATGATTTTCAGGGCAGGAGATTCAGGGCAGGTGTTTCAGTGCAGGAGTTTCAGGGCATGAGATTCAGAGCATGAGATTCAGGGCATGAGTTTTAGGACAGGAGATTCAGGGCATGAGTTTCAGGGCATGAGTTTCAGGGCAGGAGTTTCAGGGCATGTAATTCAGGGCGTGAGTTTCAGGATATGAGATTCATGGCATGAGTTTGAGTGCAGCAGTTTCAGGGCATGAGATTCAGGGCATGAGTTTCAGGGCATGAGATTCAGGGCAGGAATTTCAGGGCATGTAATTCAGGGCATGAGTTTCTGGGCAGATGATTCAGGGCAGGAGTTTTAGGGCATGAGATTCAGGGCATGAGATTCAGGGCATGAGTTTCAGGGCATGAGATTCAGGGCAGGTATTTCAGGGCATGTAATTCAGGGCATGATTTTCTGGGCAGATGATTCAGGGCAGGAATTTTAGGGCATGTGATTCAGGGCATGAGTTTCAGTGCATGAGTTTCAGGGCAGTAGTTTCAGGGTATGTGATTTAGGGCATGAGTTTCAGGGCATGAGATTCAGGGCTTGAGTTTCAGGGCATGAGGTTCAGGGCATGAGTTTCAGGGCATGAGTTTCAGGGCAGGAGTTTTAGGGCATGTGATTCAGGGCATGAGTTTGAGTGCATGAGTTTCAGGGCAGGAGTTTCAGGGTATGTGATTTAGGGCATGAGATTCCGGGCATGAGATTCAGGGCTTGAGTTTCAGGGCATGAGGTTCAGGGCATGAGTTTCAGGTCATGAGATTCAGGGCATGAGTTTCAGTGCAGGAGCTTGAGGGCATGAGATTCAGGGCATGAGTTTCAGAGCATGAGATTCAGGGCTTGAGATTCAGGGCATGATTTTCAGGGCAGGAGATTCAGGGCAGGTGTTTCAGTGCAGGAGTTTCAGGGCATGAGATTCAGGGCATGAGTTTCAGGACAGGAAATTCAGGGCATGAGTTTCAGGGCATGAGTTTCAGGGCAGGAGTTTCAGGGCATGTGATTCAGGGCGTGAGTTTCAGGATATGCGATTCATGGCATGAGTTTCAGTGCAGGAGTTTCAGGGCATGAGATTCAGGGCTTGAGTTTTAGGGCATGAGGTTCAGGGCATGAGTTTCAGGTCATGAGATTCAGGGCATGAGTTTCAGTGCAGGAACTTGAGGGGATGAGATTCAGGGCATGAGTTTCAGAGCATGAGATTCAGGGCATGAGATTCAGGGCATGATTTTCAGGGCAGGAGATTCAGGGCAGGTGTTTCAGTGCAGGAGTTTCAGGGCATGAGATTCAGGGCATGAGATTCAGGGCATGAGTTTCAGGACAGGAAATTCAGGGCATGAGTTTCAGGGCATGAGTTTCAGGGCAGGAGTTTTCAGGGCATGTGATTCAGGGCGTGAGTTTCAGGATATGAGATTCATGGCATGAGTTTCAGTGCAGGAGTTTCAGGGCATGAGATTCAGGGCATGAGTTTAAGAGGATGAGATTCAGGGCATGAGATTCAGGGCATGATTTTCAGGGCAGGAGATTCAGGGCAGGTGTTTCAGTGCAGGAGTTTCAGGGCATGAGATTCAGGGCATGAGATTCAGGGCATGAGTTTCAGGACAGGAGATTCAGGGCATGAGTTTCAGGGCATGAGTTTCAGGGCATGAGATTCAGGGCATGAGATTCAGGGCTTCATTTTCAGGGCAGGAGCTTCAGGGCAGGTGTTTCAGTGCAGGAGTTTCAGGGCACGAGATTCAGGGCATGAGATTCAGGGCATGAGTTTCAGGGCATGAGTTTCAGGGCATGTGATTCAAGGCGTGAGTTTCAGGATATAAGATTCATGCATGAGTTTCAGTGCAGGTGTTTCAGGGCATGAGATTCAGGGCATGAGTTTCAGTGCATGAGTTTGAGGGCACGAGTTTCAAGGCATGAGATTCAGGGCATGAGTTTCAGTGCATGAGTTTGAGGGCAGGAGTTTCAGGGCATGAGATTCAGGGCATGAGTTTCAGGGCATGAGATTCAGGGCAGGTATTTCAGGGCATATAATTGAGGGCATGAGTTTCTGGGCAGATGATTCAGGGCATGAGTTTTAGGGCATGTGATTCAGGGCATGAGTTTCAGTGCATGAGTTTCAGGGCAGGAGTTTCAGGGTATGTGATGTAGGGCATGAGTTTCAGGGCATGAGATTGAGGGCTTGAGATTCAGGGCATGAGTTTTCAGAGCATGAGATTCAGGGCATGAGATTCAGGGCATGAGATTCAGGGCATGAGTTTCAGGACAGGAGATTCAGGGAATGAGTTTCAGGGCATGAGTTTCAGGGCATGAGATTCAGGGCATGAGTTTCAGAGCATGAGATTCAGGGCATGAGATTCAGGGCATGAGATTCAGGGCATGAGTTTCAGGACAGAGATTCAGGGAATGAGTTTCAGGGCATGAGTTTCAGGGCATGAGATTCAGGGCATGAGATTCAGGGCTTCATTTTCAGGGCAGGAGATTCAGGGCAGGTGTTTCAGTGCAGGAGTTTCATGGCACGAGATTCAGGGCATGAGATTCCGGGCATGAGTTTCAGGGCATGAGTTTCAGGGCATGAGTTTCAGGGCAGGAGTTTCAGGGCATGTGATTCAAGGCGTGAGTTTCTGGGCAGATGATTCAGGGCAGGAATTTTAGGGCATGTGATTCAGGGCATGAGTTTCAGTGCATGAGTTTCAGGGCAGTAGTTTCAGGGTATGTGATTTAGGGTATGAGTTTCAGGGCATGAGATTCAGGGCTTGAGTTTCAGGGCATGAGATTCAGGGCAGGAGTTTTAGGGCATGTGATTCAGGGCACGAGTTTGAGTGCATGAGTTTCAGGGCAGGAGTTTCAGGGTATGTGATTTAGGGCATGAGTTTCAGAGCATGAGATTCAGGGCGTGAGATTCAGTGTATGATTTTCAGGGCAGGAGATTCAGGGCAGGTGTTTCAGTGCAGGAGTTTCAGGGCATGAGATTCAGAGCATGAGATTCAGGCATGAGTTTTAGGACAGGAGATTCAGGGCATGAGTTTCAGGGCATGAGTTTCAGGGCAGGAGTTTCAGGGCATGTAATTCAGGACGTGATTTTCAGGATATGAGATTCATGGCATGAGTTTGAGTGCAGGAGTTTCAGGGCATGAGATTCAGGGCATGAGTTTCAGGGCATGAGATTCAGGGCAGGCATTTCAGGGCATGTAATTCAGGGCATGAGTTTCTGGGCAGATGATTCAGGCAGGAGTTTTAGGGCATGAGATTCAGGGCATGAGATTCAGGGCATGAGTTTCAGGGCATGAGATTCAGGGCAGGTATTTCAGGGCATGTAATTCAGGGCATGATTTTCTGGGCAGATGATTCAGGGCAGGAATTTTAGGGCATGTGATTCAGGGCATGAGTTTCAGTGCATGAGTTTCAGGGCAGTAGTTTCAGGGTATGTGATTTAGGGCATGAGTTTCAGGGCATGAGATTCAGGGCTTGAGTTTCAGGGCATGAGGTTCAGGGCATGAGTTTCAGGGCATGAGTTTCAGGGCAGGAGTTTTAGGGCATGTGATTCAGGGCATGAGTTTGAGTGCATGAGTTTCAGGGCAGGAGTTTCAGGGTATGTGATTTAGGGCATGAGATTCCGGGCATGAGATTCAGGGCTTGAGTTTCAGGGCATGAGGTTCAGGGCATGAGTTTCAGGTCATGAGATTCAGGGCATGAGTTTCAGTGCAGGAACTTGAGGGCATGAGATTCAGGGCATGAGTTTCAGAGCATGAGATTCAGGGCTTGAGATTCAGGGCATGATTTTCAGGGCAGGAGATTCAGGGCAGGTGTTTCAGTGCAGGAGTTTCAGGGCATGAGATTCAGGGCATGAGATTCAGGGCATGAGTTTCAGGACAGGAAATTCAGGGCATGAGTTTCAGGGCATGAGTTTCAGGGCAGGAGTTTCAGGGCATGTGATTCAGGGCCGTGAGTTTCAGGATATGAGATTCATGGCATGAGTTTCAGTGCAGGAGTTTCAGGGCATGAGATTCAGGGCTTGAGTTTCAGGGCATGAGGTTCAGGGCATGAGTTTCAGGTCATGAGATTCAGGGCATGAGTTTCAGTGCAGGAACTTGAGGGGATGAGATTCAGGGCATGAGTTTCAGAGCATGAGATTCAGGGCATGAGATTCAGGGCATGATTTTCAGGGCAGGAGATTCAGGGCAGGTGTTTCAGTGCAGGAGTTTCATGGCACGAGATTCAGGGCATGAGATTCGGGCATGAGTTTCAGGGCATGAGTTTCAGGGCATGAGTTTCAGGGCAGGAGTTTCAGGGCATGTGATTCAAGGCGTGAGTTTCTGAGCAGATGATTCAGGGCAGGAATTTTAGGGCTTGTGATTCAGGGCATGAGTTTCAGTGCATGAGTTTCAGGGCAGTAGTTTCAGGGTATGTGATTTAGGGTATGAGTTTCAGGGCATGAGATTCAGGGCTTGAGTTTCAGGGCATGAGATTCAGGGCAGGAGTTTTAGGCATGTGATTCAGGGCACGAGTTTGAGTGCATGAGTTTCAGGGCAGGAGTTTCAGGGTATGTGATTTAGGGCATGAGTTTCAGAGCATGAGATTCAGGGCATGAGATTCAGTGTATGATTTTCAGGGCAGGAGATTCAGGGCAGGTGTTTCAGTGCAGGAGTTTCAGGGCATGAGATTCAGAGCATGAGATTCAGGGCATGAGTTTTAGGACAGGAGATTCAGGGCATGAGTTTCAGGGCATGAGTTTCAGGGCAGGATTTTCAGGGCATGTAATTCAGGGCGTGAGTTTCAGGATATGAGATTCATGGCATGAGTTTGAGTGCAGGAGTTTCAGGGCATGAGATTCAGGGCATGAGTTTCAGGGCATGAGATTCAGGGCAGGGAATTTCAGGGCATGTAATTCAGGGCATGAGTTTCTGGGCAGATGATTCAGGGCAGGAGTTTTAGGGCATGAGATTCAGGGCATGAGATTCAGGGCATGAGTTTCAGGGCATGAGATTCAGGGCAGGTATTTCAGGGCATGTAATTCAGGGCATGATTTTCTGGGCAGATGATTCAGGGCAGGAATTTTAGGGCATGTGATTCAGGGCATGAGTTTCAGTGCATGAGTTTCAGGGCAGTAGTTTCAGGGTATGTGATTTAGGGCATGAGTTTCAGGGCATGAGATTCAGGGCTTGAGTTTCAGGGCATGAGGTTCAGGGCATGAGTTTCAGGGCATGAGTTTCAGGGCAGGAGTTTTAGGGCATGTGATTCAGGGCATGAGTTTGAGTGCATGAGTTTCAGGGCAGGAGTTTCAGGGTATGTGATTTAGGGCATGAGATTCCGGGCATGAGATTCAGGGCTTGAGTTTCAGGGCATGAGGTTCAGGGCATGAGTTTCAGGTCATGAGATTCAGGGCATGAGTTTCAGTGCAGGAACTTGAGGGCATGGGATTCAGGGCATGAGTTTCAGAGCATGAGATTCAGGGCTTGAGATTCAGGGCATGATTTCAGGGCAGGAGATTCAGGGCAGGTGTTTCAGTGCAGGAGTTTCAGGGCATGAGATTCAGGGCATGAGTTTCAGGACAGGAAATTCAGGGCATGAGTTTCAGGGCATGAGTTTCAGGGCAGGAGTTTCAGGGCATGTGATTCAGGGCGTGAGTTTCAGGATATGCGATTCATGGCATGAGTTTCAGTGCAGGAGTTTCAGGGCATGAGATTCAGGGCTTGAGTTTTAGGGCATGAGGTTCAGGGCATGAGTTTCAGGTCATGAGATTCAGGGCATGAGTTTCAGTGCAGGAACTTGAGGGGATGAGATTCAGGGCATGAGTTTCAGAGCATGAGATTCAGGGCATGAGATTCAGGGCATGATTTTCAGGGCAGGAGATTCAGGGCAGGTGTTTCA
>NW_027274490.1:0-98803 GCF_030028105.1 Mobula birostris | reverse complement strand
ATATCGCTGTGTTTTTGTGCACCTCTTATATCTTCCCTAATATCGCTACGTTTTAATGCACATCTCATAGCGTTCCCTATATCGCTGTGCTTTCACGCACCTCCCATAGCATCCTCTATATCGCTGTGCCTTGCGCACCTCTCATACCTTCCCCTATATCGCTGTCTTTTCGCGCACATGTCATAGATTCAACTTTATCGCTGTATTATTGCACACCTCTCACAGCTTCCCCTATATCGCCGTGTTTTTGCTCACTTCTCATAGCTTCCCCTATATTGCCGTGTTTTCGCGCACCTCTCATGTCTTCACCTAGATCGCTATGTTTTCGCTCCTCTCATTACTTCCCCTATATCGCTGTTTTCTCGCACCTCTGATACATTCCCCTGTATCGCCGTGTTTTCGCGCACCTCTCATTATTTTCCCTATATCGCCGTGTTTTCGCGAACCTCTCATGGCTTCCCCAATATCGCCGTGTATTCATGCACATCTCATACCATCCCCTATATCGTTGTGTTTTCGCGCACCTCCCATAGGATCGCTGACATCGGTATGTTTTTGCTCCTCTCATTACTTCCCCTATATCACTATGTTTTCGTGCACGGCCCATAGCGTCCCCTATATCGCTGTGTTTTCTCACACCTCTGATACATTCCCCCGTATCGCCGTGTTTTCACACACATCCCATAGCTTCCACTATATTGCCCTGTTTTTGCGCACCTCTCATAGCATCCCTTATATCACTGTGTTTTCGCGCACCTCCCATAGCATCCCCTATATTGCTGTGCCTTCGCACACCTCTCATACCTTCCCCTATATCGTCGTTTTCGCGCAACTCCCATACCTTCTCCTATATCGTTGTGTTTTCACGCACCTCTCATGCCTTCCCCTATATCGCCCTGTTTTCGAGCACCTCCCATAACTTCCACTATATTGCCCTGTTTTCGCGCACCTCTCATGTCTTCCTCTATATCGCCGTGTCTTCATACAAATCTCATACCGTCCGCTATATCGCCGTGTTTTCGCACACCTCTCATATCTTCCCCTATATTGCCGTGTTTTCATGCACATCTCCTAACGTCCCCTATATCGCTGTGTATTTGTGCACCTCCCTTAGCATCCCCTATATTGCTGTGCCTTCGCGCACCTCTCATTCCTTCCCCTATATCACTGTGTTTTCACACACCTCTCATAACTTCTCCCATTTCGCTTTGTTTTTTGTGCACCTCTTATATCTTCTCTAATATCGCTCCGTTTTCATGCACATCTCATAACGTCCCCTATATCGCTGTGTATTCACGCACCTCCCGTACCATCCCCTATATCGCTGTGCCTTCGTGCACCTCACATACCTTCCCCTATATTGCCCTGTATTCGCGCACCTCCCATAACATCCCCTATATCGCTGTACCTTTGCGCACCTATCATACCTTCCCCTATATCGCTGTGTTTTCACGCACCTCTCATAACTTCTCCAATATTGCTGCATTTTTGCGCACCTCTCATAACTTCCCCCATATCGCTGTGTTTTTATGCACATCTCATAACGTCCCCTATATCACTGTGTAGTCGCGCACCTCCCATAGCCTCCCACATATTGCTGTGCCTTCGCGCATTTCTCATACCTTCGCCTATATCGCCCTGTTTTCGCACACTTCCCATTCATTCTCCTATGTCGCTGTGTTTTTGTGAACCTCTCATACCTTCCCTAATATCGCTGCGTTTTCATGCACATCTCATAACGTCCGGTATATCGCTATGTATTCACGCACCTCCCATAGCATCCCTTATATCGCTATGCCTTGCGCACCTCTCTTACCGTCCCCTATATTGCCGTGTTTTCGCGCACCTCTCATAGCTTCCCCGATATCGCCGTATTTTCATACAAATCTCATACCGTCCCCCTATATCGCCCTGTTTTCGAGCACCTCCCATACCTTCCCCTGTATCGCTGTGTTTTCACGCACCTCTCATAACTTCTCCTATATCGCTGTGTTTTTGTGCACCTCTTATATCTTCCCTGATATCGCTGATTCTTCCTGCACATCTCATAACGTCCCCTATATCGCTGTGTATTCACGCACCTCCCATAGCATCCCCTATATCGCTGTGCCTTGCGCACCTCCCATACCTTCCCCTATATCGCTGTCTTTTCGCACACATCCCATAGATTCAGCTTTATCACTGTGTTATTGCACACCTCTCAGAGCTTCCCCTATATCGCCATGTTTTTGCTCACCTTTCATAGCTTCCCCTATATTGCCGTGTTTTTGCGCACCTCTCATGTCTTCACCTGGATCGCTATGTTTTCGCTCCTCTCATTACTTCCCCTATATCGCTGTGTTTTCTCACACCTCTGATGCATTCCCCTGTATCGCCGTGTTTTCGCGCACCTCTCATAATTTCCCCTATATCGCCGTGTTTTCGCTCACGTCCCATAGCGTCCCCTATAACGCTGTGTTTTCGGGCACCTCTCATACCTTCCCCTATATTGCCGTGTTTTCATGCACATCTCATAACGTCCCCTATATCGCTGTGTATTCCTGCTCCTCCCATAGCACCCCTATATAACGGTGCCTTCGCGTACCTCTCATGCCTTCCCCTATATCGCTGTGTTTTCACGCACCTCTCATAACTTCTCCTATATTGCTGCATTTTTGCGCACCTCTCATAACTTCCCCTATATCGCTGTGTTTTTATGCACATCTCATAACGTCCCCCATATCACTGTGTAGTCGCGCACCTCCCATAGCCTCCCACATATTGCTGTGCCTTCGCGCACTTCTCATACCTTCACCTATATTGCCCTGTTTTCGCACACTTCCCATTCATTCTCCTATGTCGCCTTGCTTTTGTGAACCTTTCATACCTTCTCTAATATCGCTGCGTTTTCATGCACATCTCATAACGTCCTATATATCGCTGTGTATTCACGCACCTCCCATAGCATCCCTTATATCGCTGTGCCTTGTGCACCTCTCATACCGTCCCCTATATTGCCCTGTTTTCGCGCACCTCTCATAGCTTCCCCTATATCACAGTGTTTTCATCCAAATCTCATACAATCCCCTATATCGCCCTGTTTTCGAGCACCTCCCATACCTTCCTCTGTATCGCTGTGTTTTTATGCACATCTCATAACGTCCCCTATATCACTGTGTAGTCGCGCACCTCCCATAGCCTCTCACATATTGCTGTGCCTTCGAGCATTTCTCATACCTTCGCCTTTATCGCCCTGTTTTCGCAAACTTCCCATTCATTCTCCTATGTCGCTGTGTTTTTGTGAACCTCTCATACCTTCCCTAATATCGCTGCGTTTTCATGCACATCTCATAACGTCCGGTATATCGCTGTGTATTCACGCAACTCCCATAGCATCCCTTATATCGCTGTGCCTTGCGCACCTCTCATACCGTCCCCTATATTGCCGTGTTTTCGCGCACCTCTCATAGCTTCCCCTATATCGCCGTGTTTTCATACAAATCTCATACCGTCCCCTATATCGCCCTGTTTTCGAGCACCTCCCATACCTTCCCCTGTATCGCTGTGTTCTCGTGCACCTCTCATACCTCTCTCTATATCGCTGTGTTTTCACGCACCTCTCTTAACTTCCCCTATATTGCCGTGTTTTCATGCACATCTCATAACGTCCCCTATATCGCTGTGTATTCCTGCACCTCCCTAGCACCCCTATATAACGGTGCCTTCGCGTACCTCTCATGCCTTCCCCTATATCGCTGTGTTATTGCACACCTCTCAGAGCTTCCCCTATATCGCCGTGTTTTTGCTCACCTTTCATAGCTTCCCCTATATCGCCGTGTTTTCGCACACCTCTCATGCCTTCACCTGGATCGCTATGTTTTCGCTCCTCTCATTACTTCCCTTATATCGCTGTGTTTTCTCACACCTCTGATACATTCCCCTGTATCGCCGTGTTTTCGCGCACCTCTCATAATTTCCCCTATATCGCCGTGTTTTCGCTCACGTCCCATAGCGTCCTCTATAACGCTGTGTTTTCGGGCACCTCTCATACCTTCCCCTATATTGCCGTGTTTTCATGCACATCTCATAACGTCCCCTATATCGCTGTGTATTCCTGCACCTCCCATAGCACCCCTATATAACGGTGCCTTCGCGTACCTCTCATGCCTTCCCCTATATCGCTGTGTTTTCATGCACCTCTCATAACTTCTCCTATATTGCTGCATTTTTGCGCACCTCTCATAACTTCCCCTATATCGCTGTGTTTTTATGCACATCTCATAACGTCCCCCATATCACTGTGTAGTCGCGCACCTCCCATAGCCTCCCACATATTGCTGTGCCTTCGCGCACTTCTCATACCTTCACCTATATCGCCCTGTTTTCGCACACTTCCCATTCATTCTCCTATGTCGCCTTGCTTTTGTAAACCTCTCATACCTTCTCTAATATCGCTGCGTTTTCATGCACATCTCATAACGTCCCGTATATCGCTGTGCCTTGCGCACCTCTGATACCGTCCCCTATATTGCCGTGTTTTCGCGCACATCCCATAGATTCACCTTTATCGCTGTGTTATTGCTCACCTCTCATAGCTTCCCCTATATCACCGTGTTTTTGCTCACCTCTCATAGCTTCCACTATATTGTCCTGCTTTCACGCACCCTCTTGTCTTCCCCATATCACTGTGTTTTCGCGTACCTCCCATAGCATCCCCTATATTGCTGTGTCTTCACACTCATCTCATACCTTCCCCTATATCGCCCTGTTTTCGAGCACCTCCCATACCTTCCCCTATATCGCTGTGTTTTCGTGCACCTTTCATACCTCCTCCTATATCGCTGTTTTTTCACTCATCTCTCATAACTTCTCCTATATTGCTGTATTTTTGCGCACGTCTCATAATTTCCCTATATCTCTGTGTTTTCATGCACATCTCATAACGTCCCCTATATCGCTGTGCCTTCGTGCACCTCTCATTCCTTCCCCTATATAGCTGTGTTTTCGTGCACCTCTCATACCTTCCCCTATATCACTGTGTTTTCACGCACCTCTCATAACTTCCCCTATATTGCTGTGTTTTCACACAGCTGTCATTGTTTCCCGACTATCGCCATGTATTCATGCACATCTCATACCGTCTCCTATATCGCTGTGTATTCATGCACCTCCAATAGAATCCCATATATCGCTCTGCCTTCGCGCACCTCCCATAGCATCCCCTATATCGCTGTGTATTCATGCACCTCCAATAGAATCCCATATATCGCTCTGCCTTCGCGCACCTCCCATAGCATCCCCTATATCGCTGTGCCTTGCGCACCTCTCATACCTTCCCCTATATCGCTGTCTTTTCGCACACATCCCATAGATTCAACTTTATCGCTGTGTTATTGCACACCTCTCACAGCTTCCCCTATATCGCCGTGTTTTTGCTCACCTCTCATAGCTTCCCCTATATTGCCGTGTTTTCGCGATCCTCTCATGTCTTCACCTAGATCGCTATGTTTTCGCTCCTCTCATTACTTCCCTTATATCGCTGTTTTCTCGCACCTCTGATACATTCCCCTGTATTGCCGTGTTTTCGCGCACCTCTCATTATTTTCCCTATATCGCCGTGTTTTCGCGCACCTCTCATTCCTTCCCCAATATCGCCGTGTATTCGCACACCTCATATTCCTTCCCTTATATCGCTGTGTTTTCACACACCTCTCATAACTTCTCCTATAGTGCTGCATTTTTGTGCACCTCTGATAACTTCCCCTATGTCGCCGTGTTTTCATGCAAATCTCATAACGTCCCCTATATCACTGTGTAGTCGCGCACCTCCCATAGCATCCCCTATATTGCTGTGCCTTCGCATACCTCTCATACCTTCAACTATATCGCCCTGTTTTCGAGCACCTCCCATACCTTCCCCTATATCGCTGTGTTTTCGTGCACCTCTCATACCTTCCCCTATATCACTGTGTTTTCACGCACCTCTCATAACCTCCCCTACATTGTTGTGTTTTCACACACCTGTCATTGTTTCCCGACTATCGCAGTGTATTCATGCACATCTCATACCATCTCCTATATCGCTGTATATTCATGCACATCCAATAGAATCCCATATATCGCTGTGCCTTCACGCACCTCTCATACCTTCCCCTATATCGCCCTATTTTCGCGCACCTCTCATTCCTTCCCCTATATCGCTGTGTTTTCACACACCTCTCATAACTTCTCCTATATCGCTGTGTTTTGATGCTCATTTTATAACGTCCCCTATATCACTGTGTAGTCGCGCACCTCCCATAGCATCCCCTATATTGCTGTGCCTTCGCATACCTCTCATACCTTCACCTATATCGCCCTGTTTTCGCGCACCTCCCATTCATTCTCCTATATCGCTGTGTTTTTGCGCACATCCCATAGATTCACCTTTATCGCTGTGTTATTGCTCACCTCTCATAGCTTCCCCTATATCACCGTGTTTTTGCTCACCTCTCATAGCTTCCAATATATTGTCCTGCTTTCACGCACCCTCTTGTCTTCCCCTATATCACTGTGTTTTCGCGTACCTCCCGTAGCATCCCCTATATTGCTGTGTCTTCGCACTCATCTCATACCTTCCCCTATATCGCCCTGTTTTCGAGCACCTCCCATACCTTCCCCTATATCGCTGTGTTTTCGTGCACCTTTCATACCTCCTCCTATATCGCTGTTTTTTCACTCACCTCTCATAACTTCTCCTATATTGCTGTATTTTTGCGCACGTCTCATAACTTCCCCTATATCTCTGTGTTTTCATGCACATCTCATAACGTCCCCTATATCGCTGTGCCTTCGTGCACCTCTCATTCCTTCCCCTATATCGCTGTGTTTTCGTGCACCTCTCATACCTTCCCCTATATCACTGTGTTTTTACGCACCTCTCATAACTTCCCCTATATTGCTGTGTTTTCACACAGCTGTCATTGTTTCCCGACTATCGTCGAGTATTGATGCACATCTCATACCGTCTCCTCTTTCGCTGTGTATTCATGCACCTCCAATAGAATCCCATATATCGCTGTGCCTTCGCGCACCTCTCATACCTTCCCCTATATCGCCCTGTTTTCGCGCACCTCTCATTCCTTCCCCTATATCGCTGTTTTCACACACCTCTCATAACTTCTCCTATAGTGCTGCATTCTTGTGCACCTCGCATAACTTTCCCTATATCGCCGTGTTTTCATGCACATCTCATAACGTCCCCTATATCACTGTGTAGTCGTGCACCTCCCATAGCATCCCCTATATTACTGTGCCTTCGCATACCTCTCATAACTTCACCTATATCGCCCTGTTTTCGCGCACCTCCCATTCGTTCTCCTATATCGCTGTGTTTTTGTGAACCTCTCATAACTTCCCTAATATCGTTGCGTTTTCATGCACATCTCATAACGTCCCTTATATAGCTGTGTATTCACGCATCTCCCATAGCATCCTCTATATCGCTGCGCTTGCGCACCTCTCATACCTTCCCCTATATCGCTGTCTTTTCGCACACATCCCATGGATTCAACTTTATCGCTGTGTTATTGCACACCTCTCACAGCTTCCCCTATATCGCCGTGTTTTTGCTCACCTCTCATAGCTTCCCCTATATTGCCGTGTTTTCGCGCACCTCTCATGTCTTCACCTAGATCGCTATGTTTTCGCTCCTCTCATTACTTCCCCTATATCGCGGTTTTCTCGCACCTCTGATACTTTCCCCTGTATTGCCGTGTTTTCGCGCACCTCTCATTATTTTCCCTATATCGCCGTGTTTTCGCGCACCTCTCATTCTTTCCCCAAATTCGCCGTGTATTCGCACACCTCATATTCCTTCCCCTATATCGCTGTGTTTTCACACACCTCTTATAACTTCTCCTATAGTGCTGCATTTTTGTGCTCCTCTGATAACTTCCCCTATGTCGCCGTGTTTTCATGCACATCTCATAACGTCCCCTATATCACTGTGTAGTCGCGCACCTCCCTTAGCATCCCCTATATTGCTGTGCCTTCGCATACCTCTCATACCTTCACCTATATCGCCCTGTTTTCGCGCACCTCCCATTCATTCTCCTATATCGCTGAGTTTTTGCGCACATCCCATAGATTAACCTTTATTGCTATGTTATTGCTCACCTCTCATAGCTTCCCCTATATCACCGTGTTTTTGCTCACCTCTCATAGCTTCCAATATATTGTCCTGCTTTCACGCACCCTCTTGTCTTCCCCTATATCACTGTGTTTTCGCGTACCTCCCATAGCATACCCTATATTGCTGTGTCTTCGCACTCATCTCATACCTTCCCCTATATCGCCCTGTTTTCGAGCACCTTGCATACCTTCCCCTATATCGCTGTGTTTTCATGCACCTTTCATACCTCCTCCTATATCGCTGTTTTTTCACTCACCTCTCATAACTTCTCCTATATTGCTGTATTTTTGCGCACGTCTCATAACTTCCCCTATATCTCTGTGTTTTCATGCACATCTCATGACGTCCCCTATATCGCTGTGCCTTCGTGCACCTCTCATTCCTTCCCCTATATCGCTGTGTTTTCACACACCTCTCATAACTTCCCCTATATTGCTGTGTTTTCACACAGCTGTCATTGTTTCCCGACTATCGCCGAGTATTGATGCACATCTCATACCGTCTCCTATATCGCTGTGTATTCATGCACCTCCAATAGAATCCCATATATCGCTGTGCCTTGGCGCACCACTCATACCTTCCCCTATATCGCCCTGTTTTCGCGCACCTCTCATTCCTTCCCCTATATCACTGTGTTTTCACACACCTCTCATAACTTCTCCTATAGTGCTGCATTTTTGCGCACCTCTCATAACTTCCCCTATATCGCCGTGTTTTTATGCACATCTCATAACGTCCCCTATATCGCTGTGAATTCGCGCACCTCCCATAGAATCCCCTATATCGCTGTGCCTTCGTGCACCTCTCATTCATTCCCCTATATCGCTGTGTTTTCGTGCACCTCTCATACCTTCCACTATATCGCTGTGTTTTCACACACCTCTCATAACTTCTCCTATATCGCTGTGTTTTTGTGCACCTCTTATATCTTCCCTAATATCGCTACGTTTTAATGCACATCTCATAGCGTCCCCTATATCGCTGTGCTTTCACGCACCTCCCATAGCATCCTCTATATCGCTGTGCCTTGCGCACCTCTCATACCTTCCCCTATATCGCTGTCTTTTCGCGCACATCCCATAGATTCAACTTTATCGCTGTATTATTGCACACCTCTCACAGCTTCCCCTATATCGTCGTGTTTTTGCTCACTTCTCATAGCTTCCCCTATATTGCCGTGTTTTCGCGCACCTCTCATGTCTTCACCTAGATCGCTATGTTTTCGCTCCTCTCATTACTTCCCCTATATCGCTGTGTTTTCGTGCACCTTTCATACCTCCTCCTATATCGCTGTTTTTTCACTCACCTCTCATAACTTCTCCTATATTGCTGTATTTTTGCGCACGTCTCATAACTTCCCCTATATCGCCGTGTTTTTATGCACATCTCATAACGTCCCCTATATCGCTGTGAATTCGCGCACCTCCCATAGAATCCCATATATCGCTGTGCCTTCGCGCACCTCTCATACCTTCCCCTATATCGCCCTGTTTTCGCGCACCTCTCATTCCTTCCCCTATATCGCTGTGTTTTCACACACCTCTCATAACTTCTCCTATAGTGCTGCATTTTTGCGCACCTCTCATAACTTCCCCTATATCGCCGTGTTTTTATGCACATCTCATAACGTCCCCTATATCGCTGTGAATTCGCGCACCTCCCATAGAATCCCCTATATCGCTGTGCCTTCGTGCACCTCTCATTCATTCCCCTATATCGCTGTGTTTTCGTGCACCTCTCATACCTTCCACTATATCGCTGTGTTTTCACACACCTCTCATAACTTCTCCTATATCGCTGTGTTTTTGTGCACCTCTTATATCTTCCCTAATATCGCTACGTTTTAATGCACATCTCATAGCGTCCCCTATATCGCTGTGCTTTCACGCACCTCCCATAGCATCCTCTATATCGCTGTGCCTTGCGCACCTCTCATACCTTCCCCTATATCGCTGTCTTTTCGCGCACATCCCATAGATTCAACTTTATCGCTGTATTATTGCACACCTCTCACAGCTTCCCCTATATCGTCGTGTTTTTGCTCACTTCTCATAGCTTCCCCTATATTGCCGTGTTTTCGCGCACCTCTCATGTCTTCACCTAGATCGCTATGTTTTCGCTCCTCTCATTACTTCCCCTATATCGCTGTGTTTTCGTGCACCTTTCATACCTCCTCCTATATCGCTGTTTTTTCACTCACCTCTCATAACTTCTCCTATATTGCTGTATTTTTGCGCACGTCTCATAACTTCCCCTTTATCTCTGTGTTTTCATGCACATCTCATGACGTCCCCTATATCGCTGTGCCTTCGTGCACCTCTCATTCCTTCCCCTATATCGCTGTGTTTTCACACACCTCTCATAACTTCCCCTATATTGCTGTGTTTTCACACAGCTGTCATTGTTTCCCGACTATCGCCGAGTATTGATGCACATCTCATACCGTCTCCTATATCGCTGTGTATTCATGCACCTCCAATAGAATCCCATATATCGCTGTGCCTTCGCGCACCACTCATACCTTCCCCTATATCGCCCTGTTTTCGCGCACCTCTCATTCCTTCCCCTATATCGCTGTGTTTTCACACACCTCTCATAACTTCTCCTATAGTGCTGCATTTTTGCGCACCTCTCATAACTTCCCCTATATCGCCGTGTTTTTATGCACATCTCATAACGTCCCCTATATCGCTGTGAATTCGCGCACCTCCCATAGAATCCCCTATATCGCTGTGCCTTCGTGCACCTCTCATTCATTCCCCTATATCGCTGTGTTTTCGTGCACCTCTCATACCTTCCACTATATCGCTGTGTTTTCACACACCTCTCATAACTTCTCCTATATCGCTGTGTTTTTGTGCACCTCTTATATCTTCCCTAATATCGCTACGTTTTAATGCACATCTCATAGCGTCCCCTATATCGCTGTGCTTTCACGCACCTCCCATAGCATCCTCTATATCGCTGTGCCTTGCGCACCTCTCATACCTTCCCCTATATCGCTGTCTTTTCGTGCACATCCCATAGATTCAACTTTATCGCTGTATTATTGCACACCTCTCACAGCTTCCCCTATATCGTCGTGTTTTTGCTCACTTCTCATAGCTTCCCCTATATTGCCGTGTTTTCGCGCACCTCTCATGTCTTCACCTAGATCACTATGTTTTCGCTCCTCTCATTACTTCCCCTATATCGCTGTTTTCTCGCACCTCTGATACATTCCCCTGTATCGCCGTGTTTTTGCGCACCTCTCATTATTTTCCCTATATCGCCGTGTTTTCGCGCACCTCTCATGGCTTCCCCAATATCGCCGTGTATTCATGCACATCTCATACCGTCCCCTATATCGTTGTGTTTTCGCGCACCTCCCATAGGATCGCTGACATCGGTATGTTTTTGCTCCTCTCATTACTTCCCCTATATCACTATGTTTTCGTGCACGGCCCATAGCGTCCCCTATATCGCTGTGTTTTCTCACACCTCTGATACATTCCCCCGTATCGCCGTGTTTTCGCACACATCCCATAGCTTCCACTATATTGCCCTGTTTTTGCGCACCTCTCATAGCATCCCCTATATCACTGTGTTTTCGCGCACCTCCCATAGCATCCCCTATATTGCTGTGCCTTCGCACACCTCTCATACCTTCCCCTATATCGCCGTTTTCGCGCAACTCCCATACCTTCTCCTATATCGTTGTGTTTTCACGCACCTCTCATGCCTTCCCCTATATCGCTGTGTTTTCACACACCTCTCATAACTTCTCCTATATCGCTGTGTTTTTGTGCACCTCTTATATCTTCCCTAATATCGCTACGTTTTAATGCACATCTCATAGCGTTCCCTATATCGCTGTGCTTTCACGCACCTCCCATAGCATCCTCTATATCGCTGTGCCTTGCGCACCTCTCATACCTTCCCCTATATCGCTGTCTTTTCGCGCACATGTCATAGATTCAACTTTATCGCTGTATTATTGCACACCTCTCACAGCTTCCCCTATATCGCCGTGTTTTTGCTCACTTCTCATAGCTTCCCCTATATTGCCGTGTTTTCGCGCACCTCTCATGTCTTCACCTAGATCGCTATGTTTTCGCTCCTCTCATTACTTCCCCTATATCGCTGTTTTCTCGCACCTCTGATACATTCCCCTGTATCGCCGTGTTTTCGCGCACCTCTCATTATTTTCCCTATATCGCCGTGTTTTCGCGAACCTCTCATGGCTTCCCCAATATCGCCGTGTATTCATGCACATCTCATACCGTCCCCTATATCGTTGTGTTTTCGCGCACCTCCCATAGGATCGCTGACATCGGTATGTTTTTGCTCCTCTCATTACTTCCCCTATATCACTATGTTTTCGTGCACGGCCCATAGCGTCCCCTATATCGCTGTGTTTTCTCACACCTCTGATACATTCCCCCGTATCGCCGTGTTTTCACACACATCCCATAGCTTCCACTATATTGCCCTGTTTTTGCGCACCTCTCATAGCATCCCTTATATCACTGTGTTTTCGCGCACCTCCCATAGCATCCCCTATATTGCTGTGCCTTCGCACACCTCTCATACCTTCCCCTATATCGTCGTTTTCGCGCAACTCCCATACCTTCTCCTATATCGTTGTGTTTTCACGCACCTCTCATGCCTTCCCCTATATCGCCCTGTTTTCGAGCACCTCCCATAACTTCCACTATATTGCCCTGTTTTCGCGCACCTCTCATGTCTTCCTCTATATCGCCGTGTCTTCATACAAATCTCATACCGTCCGCTATATCGCCGTGTTTTCGCACACCTCTCATATCTTCCCCTATATTGCCGTGTTTTCATGCACATCTCCTAACGTCCCCTATATCGCTGTGTATTTGTGCACCTCCCTTAGCATCCCCTATATTGCTGTGCCTTCGCGCACCTCTCATTCCTTCCCCTATATCACTGTGTTTTCACACACCTCTCATAACTTCTCCCATTTCGCTTTGTTTTTGTGCACCTCTTATATCTTCTCTAATATCGCTCCGTTTTCATGCACATCTCATAACGTCCCCTATATCGCTGTGTATTCACGCACCTCCCGTACCATCCCCTATATCGCTGTGCCTTCGTGCACCTCACATACCTTCCCCTATATTGCCCTGTATTCGCGCACCTCCCATAACATCCCCTATATCGCTGTACCTTTGCGCACCTATCATACCTTCCCCTATATCGCTGTGTTTTCACGCACCTCTCATAACTTCTCCAATATTGCTGCATTTTTGCGCACCTCTCATAACTTCCCCCATATCGCTGTGTTTTTATGCACATCTCATAACGTCCCCTATATCACTGTGTAGTCGCGCACCTCCCATAGCCTCCCACATATTGCTGTGCCTTCGCGCATTTCTCATACCTTCGCCTATATCGCCCTGTTTTCGCACACTTCCCATTCATTCTCCTATGTCGCTGTGTTTTTGTGAACCTCTCATACCTTCCCTAATATCGCTGCGTTTTCATGCACATCTCATAACGTCCGGTATATCGCTATGTATTCACGCACCTCCCATAGCATCCCTTATATCGCTATGCCTTGCGCACCTCTCTTACCGTCCCCTATATTGCCGTGTTTTCGCGCACCTCTCATAGCTTCCCCGATATCGCCGTATTTTCATACAAATCTCATACCGTCCCCTATATCGCCCTGTTTTCGAGCACCTCCCATACCTTCCCCTGTATCGCTGTGTTTTCACGCACCTCTCATAACTTCTCCTATATCGCTGTGTTTTTGTGCACCTCTTATATCTTCCCTGATATCGCTGATTCTTCCTGCACATCTCATAACGTCCCCTATATCGCTGTGTATTCACGCACCTCCCATAGCATCCCCTATATCGCTGTGCCTTGCGCACCTCCCATACCTTCCCCTATATCGCTGTCTTTTCGCACACATCCCATAGATTCAGCTTTATCACTGTGTTATTGCACACCTCTCAGAGCTTCCCCTATATCGCCATGTTTTTGCTCACCTTTCATAGCTTCCCCTATATTGCCGTGTTTTTGCGCACCTCTCATGTCTTCACCTGGATCGCTATGTTTTCGCTCCTCTCATTACTTCCCCTATATCGCTGTGTTTTCTCACACCTCTGATGCATTCCCCTGTATCGCCGTGTTTTCGCGCACCTCTCATAATTTCCCCTATATCGCCGTGTTTTCGCTCACGTCCCATAGCGTCCCCTATAACGCTGTGTTTTCGGGCACCTCTCATACCTTCCCCTATATTGCCGTGTTTTCATGCACATCTCATAACGTCCCCTATATCGCTGTGTATTCCTGCTCCTCCCATAGCACCCCTATATAACGGTGCCTTCGCGTACCTCTCATGCCTTCCCCTATATCGCTGTGTTTTCACGCACCTCTCATAACTTCTCCTATATTGCTGCATTTTTGCGCACCTCTCATAACTTCCCCTATATCGCTGTGTTTTTATGCACATCTCATAACGTCCCCCATATCACTGTGTAGTCGCGCACCTCCCATAGCCTCCCACATATTGCTGTGCCTTCGCGCACTTCTCATACCTTCACCTATATTGCCCTGTTTTCGCACACTTCCCATTCATTCTCCTATGTCGCCTTGCTTTTGTGAACCTTTCATACCTTCTCTAATATCGCTGCGTTTTCATGCACATCTCATAACGTCCTATATATCGCTGTGTATTCACGCACCTCCCATAGCATCCCCTATATCGCTGTGCCTTGTGCACCTCTCATACCGTCCCCTATATTGCCCTGTTTTCGCGCACCTCTCATAGCTTCCCCTATATCACAGTGTTTTCATCCAAATCTCATACAATCCCCTATATCGCCCTGTTTTCGAGCACCTCCCATACCTTCCTCTGTATCGCTGTGTTTTTATGCACATCTCATAACGTCCCCTATATCACTGTGTAGTCGCGCACCTCCCATAGCCTCTCACATATTGCTGTGCCTTCGAGCATTTCTCATACCTTCGCCTTTATCGCCCTGTTTTCGCAAACTTCCCATTCATTCTCCTATGTCGCTGTGTTTTTGTGAACCTCTCATACCTTCCCTAATATCGCTGCGTTTTCATGCACATCTCATAACGTCCGGTATATCGCTGTGTATTCACGCAACTCCCATAGCATCCCTTATATCGCTGTGCCTTGCGCACCTCTCATACCGTCCCCTATATTGCCGTGTTTTCGCGCACCTCTCATAGCTTCCCCTATATCGCCGTGTTTTCATACAAATCTCATACCGTCCCCTATATCGCCCTGTTTTCGAGCACCTCCCATACCTTCCCCTGTATCGCTGTGTTCTCGTGCACCTCTCATACCTATCTCTATATCGCTGTGTTTTCACGCACCTCTCTTAACTTCCCCTATATTGCCGTGTTTTCATGCACATCTCATAACGTCCCCTATATCGCTGTGTATTCCTGCACCTCCCTAGCACCCCTATATAACGGTGCCTTCGCGTACCTCTCATGCCTTCCCCTATATCGCTGTGTTATTGCACACCTCTCAGAGCTTCCCCTATATCGCCGTGTTTTTGCTCACCTTTCATAGCTTCCCCTATATCGCCGTGTTTTCGCACACCTCTCATGCCTTCACCTGGATCGCTATGTTTTCGCTCCTCTCATTACTTCCCCTATATCGCTGTGTTTTCTCACACCTCTGATACATTCCCCTGTATCGCCGTGTTTTCGCGCACCTCTCATAATTTCCCCTATATCGCCGTGTTTTCGCTCACGTCCCATAGCGTCCTCTATAACGCTGTGTTTTCGGGCACCTCTCATACCTTCCCCTATATTGCCGTGTTTTCATGCACATCTCATAACGTCCCCTATATCGCTGTGTATTCCTGCACCTCCCATAGCACCCCTATATAACGGTGCCTTCGCGTACCTCTCATGCCTTCCCCTATATCGCTGTGTTTTCATGCACCTCTCATAACTTCTCCTATATTGCTGCATTTTTGCGCACCTCTCATAACTTCCCCTATATCGCTGTGTTTTTATGCACATCTCATAACGTCCCCCATATCACTGTGTAGTCGCGCACCTCCCATAGCCTCCCACATATTGCTGTGCCTTCGCGCACTTCTCATACCTTCACCTATATCGCCCTGTTTTCGCACACTTCCCATTCATTCTCCTATGTCGCCTTGCTTTTGTAAACCTCTCATACCTTCTCTAATATCGCTGCGTTTTCATGCACATCTCATAACGTCCCGTATATCGCTGTGTATTCACGCACCTCCCATAGCATCCCCTATATCGCTGTGCCTTGCGCACCTCTGATACCGTCCCCTATATTGCCGTGTTTTCGCGCACATCCCATAGATTCACCTTTATCGCTGTGTTATTGCTCACCTCTCATAGCTTCCCCTATATCACCGTGTTTTTGCTCACCTCTCATAGCTTCCACTATATTGTCCTGCTTTCACGCACCCTCTTGTCTTCCCCATATCACTGTGTTTTCGCGTACCTCCCATAGCATCCCCTATATTGCTGTGTCTTCACACTCATCTCATACCTTCCCCTATATCGCCCTGTTTTCGAGCACCTCCCATACCTTCCCCTATATCGCTGTGTTTTCGTGCACCTTTCATACCTCCTCCTATATCGCTGTTTTTTCACTCATCTCTCATAACTTCTCCTATATTGCTGTATTTTTGCGCACGTCTCATAATTTCCCTATATCTCTGTGTTTTCATGCACATCTCATAACGTCCCCTATATCGCTGTGCCTTCGTGCACCTCTCATTCCTTCCCCTATATAGCTGTGTTTTCGTGCACCTCTCATACCTTCCCCTATATCACTGTGTTTTCACGCACCTCTCATAACTTCCCCTATATTGCTGTGTTTTCACACAGCTGTCATTGTTTCCCGACTATCGCCATGTATTCATGCACATCTCATACCGTCTCCTATATCGCTGTGTATTCATGCACCTCCAATAGAATCCCATATATCGCTCTGCCTTCGCACACCTCCCATAGCATCCCCTATATCGCTGTGTATTCATGCACCTCCAATAGAATCCCATATATCGCTCTGCCTTCGCGCACCTCCCATAGCATCCCCTATATCGCTGTGCCTTGCGCACCTCTCATACCTTCCCCTATATCGCTGTCTTTTCGCACACATCCCATAGATTCAACTTTATCGCTGTGTTATTGCACACCTCTCACAGCTTCCCCTATATCGCCGTGTTTTTGCTCACCTCTCATAGCTTCCCCTATATTGCCGTGTTTTCGCGATCCTCTCATGTCTTCACCTAGATCGCTATGTTTTCGCTCCTCTCATTACTTCCCTTATATCGCTGTTTTCTCGCACCTCTGATACATTCCCCTGTATTGCCGTGTTTTCGCGCACCTCTCATTATTTTCCCTATATCGCCGTGTGTTCGCGCACCTCTCATTCCTTCCCCAATATCGCCGTGTATTCGCACACCTCATATTCCTTCCCTTATATCGCTGTGTTTTCACACACCTCTCATAACTTCTCCTATAGTGCTGCATTTTTGTGCACCTCTGATAACTTCCCCTATGTCGCCGTGTTTTCATGCAAATCTCATAACGTCCCCTATATCACTGTGTAGTCGCGCACCTCCCATAGCATCCCCTATATTGCTGTGCCTTCGCATACCTCTCATACCTTCACCTATATCGCCCTGTTTTCGAGCACCTCCCATACCTTCCCCTATATCGCTGTGTTTTCGTGCACCTCTCATACCTTCCCCTATATCACTGTGTTTTCACGCACCTCTCATAACCTCCCCTACATTGTTGTGTTTTCACACACCTGTCATTGTTTCCCGACTATCGCAGTGTATTCATGCACATCTCATACCATCTCCTATATCGCTGTATATTCATGCACATCCAATAGAATCCCATATATCGCTGTGCCTTCACGCACCTCTCATACCTTCACCTATATCGCCCTATTTTCGCGCACCTCTCATTCCTTCCCCTATATCGCTGTGTTTTCACACACCTCTCATAACTTCTCCTATATCGCTGTGTTTTGATGCACATTTTATAACGTCCCCTATATCACTGTGTAGTCGCGCACCTCCCATAGCATCCCCTATATTGCTGTGCCTTCGCATACCTCTCATACCTTCACCTATATCGCCCTGTTTTCGCGCACCTCCCATTCATTCTCCTATATCGCTGTGTTTTTGCGCACATCCCATAGATTCACCTTTATCGCTGTGTTATTGCTCACCTCTCATAGCTTCCCCTATATCACCGTGTTTTTGCTCACCTCTCATAGCTTCCAATATATTGTCCTGCTTTCACGCACCCTCTTGTCTTCCCCTATATCACTGTGTTTTCGCGTACCTCCCGTAGCATCCCCTATATTGCTGTGTCTTCGCACTCATCTCATACCTTCCCCTATATCGCCCTGTTTTCGAGCACCTCCCATACCTTCCCCTATATCGCTGTGTTTTCGTGCACCTTTCATACCTCCTCCTATATCGCTGTTTTTTCACTCACCTCTCATAACTTCTCCTATATTGCTGTATTTTTGCGCACGTCTCATAACTTCCCCTATATCTCTGTGTTTTCATGCACATCTCATAACGTCCCCTATATCGCTGTGTATTCACGCACCTCCCATAGCATCCCCTATATCGCTGTGCCTTGCGCACCTCCCATACCTTCCCCTATATCGCTGTCTTTTCGCACACATCCCATAGATTCAGCTTTATCACTGTGTTATTGCACACCTCTCAGAGCTTCCCCTATATCGCCATGTTTTTGCTCACCTTTCATAGCTTCCCCTATATTGCCGTGTTTTTGCGCACCTCTCATGTCTTCACCTGGATCGCTATGTTTTCGCTCCTCTCATTACTTCCCCTATATCGCTGTGTTTTCTCACACCTCTGATGCATTCCCCTGTATCGCCGTGTTTTCGCGCACCTCTCATAATTTCCCCTATATCGCCGTGTTTTCGCTCACGTCCCATAGCGTCCCCTATAACGCTGTGTTTTCGGGCACCTCTCATACCTTCCCCTATATTGCCGTGTTTTCATGCACATCTCATAACGTCCCCTATATCGCTGTGTATTCCTGCTCCTCCCATAGCACCCCTATATAACGGTGCCTTCGCGTACCTCTCATGCCTTCCCCTATATCGCTGTGTTTTCACGCACCTCTCATAACTTCTCCTATATTGCTGCATTTTTGCGCACCTCTCATAACTTCCCCTATATCGCTGTGTTTTTATGCACATCTCATAACGTCCCCCATATCACTGTGTAGTCGCGCACCTCCCATAGCCTCCCACATATTGCTGTGCCTTCGCGCACTTCTCATACCTTCACCTATATCGCCCTGTTTTCGCACACTTCCCATTCATTCTCCTATGTCGCCTTGCTTTTGTGAACCTTTCATACCTTCTCTAATATCGCTGCGTTTTCATGCACATCTCATAACGTCCTATATATCGCTGTGTATTCACGCACCTCCCATAGCATCCCCTATATCGCTGTGCCTTGTGCACCTCTCATACCGTCCCCTATATTGCCCTGTTTTCGCGCACCTCTCATAGCTTCCCCTATATCACAGTGTTTTCATCCAAATCTCATACAATCCCCTATATCGCCCTGTTTTCGAGCACCTCCCATACCTTCCTCTGTATCGCTGTGTTTTTATGCACATCTCATAACGTCCCCTATATCACTGTGTAGTCGCGCACCTCCCATAGCCTCTCACATATTGCTGTGCCTTCGAGCATTTCTCATACCTTCGCCTTTATCGCCCTGTTTTCGCAAACTTCCCATTCATTCTCCTATGTCGCTGTGTTTTTGTGAACCTCTCATACCTTCCCTAATATCGCTGCGTTTTCATGCACATCTCATAACGTCCGGTATATCGCTGTGTATTCACGCAACTCCCATAGCATCCCTTATATCGCTGTGCCTTGCGCACCTCTCATACCGTCCCCTATATTGCCGTGTTTTCGCGCACCTCTCATAGCTTCCCCTATATCGCCGTGTTTTCATACAAATCTCATACCGTCCCCTATATCGCCCTGTTTTCGAGCACCTCCCATACCTTCCCCTGTATCGCTGTGTTCTCGTGCACCTCTCATACCTCTCTCTATATCGCTGTGTTTTCACGCACCTCTCTTAACTTCCCCTATATTGCCGTGTTTTCATGCACATCTCATAACGTCCCCTATATCGCTGTGTATTCCTGCACCTCCCTAGCACCCCTATATAGCGGTGCCTTCGCGTACCTCTCATGCCTTCCCCTATATCGCTGTGTTATTGCACACCTCTCAGAGCTTCCCCTATATCGCCGTGTTTTTGCTCACCTTTCATAGCTTCCCCTATATCGCCGTGTTTTCGCACACCTCTCATGCCTTCACCTGGATCGCTATGTTTTCGCTCCTCTCATTACTTCCCCTATATCGCTGTGTTTTCTCACACCTCTGATACATTCCCCTGTATCGCCGTGTTTTCGCGCACCTCTCATAATTTCCCCTATATCGCCGTGTTTTCGCTCACGTCCCATAGCGTCCTCTATAACGCTGTGTTTTCGGGCACCTCTCATACCTTCCCCTATATTGCCGTGTTTTCATGCACATCTCATAACGTCCCCTATATCGCTGTGTATTCCTGCACCTCCCATAGCACCCCTATATAACGGTGCCTTCGCGTACCTCTCATGCCTTCCCCTATATCGCTGTGTTTTCATGCACCTCTCATAACTTCTCCTATATTGCTGCATTTTTGCGCACCTCTCATAACTTCCCCTATATCGCTGTGTTTTTATGCACATCTCATAACGTCCCCCATATCACTGTGTAGTCGCGCACCTCCCATAGCCTCCCACATATTGCTGTGCCTTCGCGCACTTCTCATACCTTCACCTATATCGCCCTGTTTTCGCACACTTCCCATTCATTCTCCTATGTCGCCTTGCTTTTGTAAACCTCTCATACCTTCTCTAATATCGCTGCGTTTTCATGCACATCTCATAACGTCCCGTATATCGCTGTGTATTCACGCACCTCCCATAGCATCCCCTATATCGCTGTGCCTTGCGCACCTCTGATACCGTCCCCTATATTGCCGTGTTTTCGCGCACATCCCATAGATTCACCTTTATCGCTGTGTTATTGCTCACCTCTCATAGCTTCCCCTATATCACCGTGTTTTTGCTCACCTCTCATAGCTTCCACTATATTGTCCTGCTTTCACGCACCCTCTTGTCTTCCCCATATCACTGTGTTTTCGCGTACCTCCCATAGCATCCCCTATATTGCTGTGTCTTCGCACTCATCTCATACCTTCCCCTATATCGCCCTGTTTTCGAGCACCTCCCATACCTTCCCCTATATCGCTGTGTTTTCGTGCACCTTTCATACCTCCTCCTATATCGCTGTTTTTTCACTCATCTCTCATAACTTCTCCTATATTGCTGTATTTTTGCGCACGTCTCATAATTTCCCTATATCTCTGTGTTTTCATGCACATCTCATAACGTCCCCTATATCGCTGTGCCTTCGTGCACCTCTCATTCCTTCCCCTATATAGCTGTGTTTTCGTGCACCTCTCATACCTTCCCCTATATCACTGTGTTTTCACGCACCTCTCATAACTTCCCCTATATTGCTGTGTTTTCACACAGCTGTCATTGTTTCCCGACTATCGCCATGTATTCATGCACATCTCATACCGTCTCCTATATCGCTGTGTATTCATGCACCTCCAATAGAATCCCATATATCGCTCTGCCTTCGCGCACCTCCCATAGCATCCCCTATATCGCTGTGTATTCATGCACCTCCAATAGAATCCCATATATCGCTCTGCCTTCGCGCACCTCCCATAGCATCCCCTATATCGCTGTGCCTTGCGCACCTCTCATACCTTCCCCTATATCGCTGTCTTTTCGCACACATCCCATAGATTCAACTTTATCGCTGTGTTATTGCACACCTCTCACAGCTTCCCCTATATCGCCGTGTTTTTGCTCACCTCTCATAGCTTCCCCTATATTGCCGTGTTTTCGCGATCCTCTCATGTCTTCACCTAGATCGCTATGTTTTCGCTCCTCTCATTACTTCCCTTATATCGCTGTTTTCTCGCACCTCTGATACATTCCCCTGTATTGCCGTGTTTTCGCGCACCTCTCATTATTTTCCCTATATCGCCGTGTTTTCGCGCACCTCTCATTCCTTCCCCAATATCGCCGTGTATTCGCACACCTCATATTCCTTCCCTTATATCGCTGTGTTTTCACACACCTCTCATAACTTCTCCTATAGTGCTGCATTTTTGTGCACCTCTGATAACTTCCCCTATGTCGCCGTGTTTTCATGCAAATCTCATAACGTCCCCTATATCACTGTGTAGTCGCGCACCTCCCATAGCATCCCCTATATTGCTGTGCCTTCGCATACCTCTCATACCTTCACCTATATCGCCCTGTTTTCGAGCACCTCCCATACCTTCCCCTATATCGCTGTGTTTTCGTGCACCTCTCATACCTTCCCCTATATCACTGTGTTTTCACGCACCTCTCATAACCTCCCCTACATTGTTGTGTTTTCACACACCTGTCATTGTTTCCCGACTATCGCAGTGTATTCATGCACATCTCATACCATCTCCTATATCGCTGTATATTCATGCACATCCAATAGAATCCCATATATCGCTGTGCCTTCACGCACCTCTCATACCTTCCCCTATATCGCCCTATTTTCGCGCACCTCTCATTCCTTCCCCTATATCGCTGTGTTTTCACACACCTCTCATAACTTCTCCTATATCGCTGTGTTTTGATGCACATTTTATAACGTCCCCTATATCACTGTGTAGTCGCGCACCTCCCATAGCATCCCCTATATTGCTGTGCCTTCGCATACCTCTCATACCTTCACCTATATCGCCCTGTTTTCGCGCACCTCCCATTCATTCTCCTACATCGCTGTGTTTTTGCGCACATCCCATAGATTCACCTTTATCGCTGTGTTATTGCTCACCTCTCATAGCTTCCCCTATATCACCGTGTTTTTGCTCACCTCTCATAGCTTCCAATATATTGTCCTGCTTTCACGCACCCTCTTGTCTTCCCCTATATCACTGTGTTTTCGCGTACCTCCCGTAGCATCCCCTATATTGCTGTGTCTTCGCACTCATCTCATACCTTCCCCTATATCGCCCTGTTTTCGAGCACCTCCCATACCTTCCCCTATATCGCTGTGTTTTCGTGCACCTTTCATACCTCCTCCTATATCGCTGTTTTTTCACTCACCTCTCATAACTTCTCCTATATTGCTGTATTTTTGCGCACGTCTCATAACTTCCCCTATATCTCTGTGTTTTCATGCACATCTCATAACGTCCCCTATATCGCTGTGCCTTCGTGCACCTCTCATTCCTTCCCCTATATCGCTGTGTTTTCGTGCACCTCTCATACCTTCCCCTATATCACTGTGTTTTCACGCACCTCTCATAACTTCCCCTATATTGCTGTGTTTTCACACAGCTGTCATTGTTTCCCGACTATCGCCATGTATTCATGCACATCTCATACCGTCTCCTATATCGCTGTGTATTCATGCACCTCCAATAGAATCCCATATATCGCTCTGCCTTCGCGCACCTCCCATAGCATCCCCTATATCGCTGTGTATTCATGCACCTCCAATAGAATCCCATATATCGCTCTGCCTTCGCGCACCTCCCATAGCATCCCCTATATCGCTGTGCCTTGCGCACCTCTCATACCTTCCCCTATATCGTTGTCTTTTCGCACACATCCCATAGATTCAACTTTATCGCTGTGTTATTGCACACCTCTCACAGCTTCCCCTATATCGCCGTGTTTTTGCTCACCTCTCATAGCTTCCCCTATATTGCCGTGTTTTCGCGATCCTCTCATGTCTTCACCTAGATCGCTATGTTTTCGCTCCTCTCATTATTTTCCCTATATCGCCGTGTTTTCGCGCACCTCTCATTCCTTCCCCAATATCGCCGTGTATTCGCACACCTCATATTCCTTCCCTTATATCACTGTGTTTTCACACACCTCTCATAACTTCTCCTATAGTGCTGCATTTTTGTGCACCTCTGATAACTTCCCCTATGTCGCCGTGTTTTCATGCAAATCTCATAACGTCCCCTATATCACTGTGTAGTCGCGCACCTCCCATAGCATCCCCTATATTGCTGTGCCTTCGCATACCTCTCATACCTTCACCTATATCGCCCTGTTTTCGAGCACCTCCCATACCTTCCCCTATATCGCTGTGTTTTCGTGCACCTCTCATACCTTCCCCTATATCACTGTGTTTTCACGCACCTCTCATAACCTCCCCTACATTGTTGTGTTTTCACACACCTGTCATTGTTTCCCGACTATCGCAGTGTATTCATGCACATCTCATACCATCTCCTATATCGCTGTATATTCATGCACATCCAATAGAATCCCATATATCGCTGTGCCTTCACGCACCTCTCATACCTTCCCCTATATCGCCCTATTTTCGCGCACCTCTCATTCCTTCCCCTATATCGCTGTGTTTTCACACACCTCTCATAACTTCTCCTATATCGCTGTGTTTTGATGCACATTTTATAACGTCCCCTATATCACTGTGTAGTCGCGCACCTCCCATAGCATCCCCTATATTGCTGTGCCTTCACATACCTCTCATACCTTCACCTATATCGCCCTGTTTTCGCGCACCTCCCATTCATTCTCCTATATCGCTGTGTTTTTGCGCACATCCCATAGATTCACCTTTATCGCTGTGTTATTGCTCACCTCTCATAGCTTCCCCTATATCACCGTGTTTTTGCTCACCTCTCATAGCTTCCAATATATTGTCCTGCTTTCACGCACCCTCTTGTCTTCCCCTATATCACTGTGTTTTCGCGTACCTCCCGTAGCATCCCCTATATTGCTGTGTCTTCGCACTCATCTCATACCTTCCCCTATATCGCCCTGTTTTCGAGCACCTCCCATACCTTCCCCTATATCGCTGTGTTTTCGTGCACCTTTCATACCTCCTCCTATATCGCTGTTTTTTCACTCACCTCTCATAACTTCTCCTATATTGCTGTATTTTTGCGCACGTCTCATAACTTCCCCTATATCTCTGTGTTTTCATGCACATCTCATAACGTCCCCTATATCGCTGTGCCTTCGTGCACCTCTCATTCCTTCCCCTATATCGCTGTGTTTTCGTGCAACTCTCATACCTTCCCCTATATCACTGTGTTTTTACGCACCTCTCATAACTTCCCCTATATTGCTGTGTTTTCACACAGCTGTCATTGTTTCCCGACTATCGTCGAGTATTGATGCACATCTCATACCGTCTCCTCTTTCGCTGTGTATTCATGCACCTCCAATAGAATCCCATATATCGCTGTGCCTTCGCGCACCTCTCATACCTTCCCCTATATCGCCCTGTTTTCGCGCACCTCTCATTCCTTCCCCTATATCGCTGTTTTCACACACCTCTCATAACTTCTCCTATAGTGCTGCATTCTTGTGCACCTCGCATAACTTTCCCTATATCGCCGTGTTTTCATGCACATCTCATAACGTCCCCTATATCACTGTGTAGTCGTGCACCTCCCATAGCATCCCCTATATTACTGTGCCTTCGCATACCTCTCATAACTTCACCTATATCGCCCTGTTTTCGCGCACCTCCCATTCGTTCTCCTATATCGCTGTGTTTTTGTGAACCTCTCATAACTTCCCTAATATCGTTGCGTTTTCATGCACATCTCATAACGTCCCTTATATAGCTGTGTATTCACGCATCTCCCATAGCATCCTCTATATCGCTGCGCCTTGCGCACCTCTCATACCTTCCCCTATATCGCTGTCTTTTCGCACACATCCCATGGATTCAACTTTATCGCTGTGTTATTGCACACCTCTCACAGCTTCCCCTATATCGCCGTGTTTTTGCTCACCTCTCATAGCTTCCCCTATATTGCCGTGTTTTCGCGCACCTCTCATGTCTTCACCTAGATCGCTATGTTTCCCTCCTCTCATTACTTCCCCTATATCGCTGTTTTCTCGCACCTCTGATACTTTCCCCTGTATTGCCGTGTTTTCGCGCACCTCTCATTATTTTCCCTATATCGCCGTGTTTTCGCGCACCTCTCATTCTTTCCCCAAATTCGCCGTGTATTCGCACACCTCATATTCCTTCCCCTATATCGCTGTGTTTTCACACACCTCTTATAACTTCTCCTATAGTGCTGCATTTTTGTGCACCTCTGATAACTTCCCCTATGTCGCCGTGTTTTCATGCACATCTCATAACGTCCCCTATATCACTGTGTAGTCGCGCACCTCCCTTAGCATCCCCTATATTGCTGTGCCTTCGCATACCTCTCATACCTTCACCTATATCGCCCTGTTTTCGCGCACCTCCCATTCATTCTCCTATATCGCTGAGTTTTTGCGCACATCCCATAGATTAACCTTTATTGCTATGTTATTGCTCACCTCTCATAGCTTCCCCTATATCACCGTGTTTTTGCTCACCTCTCATAGCTTCCAATATATTGTCCTGCTTTCACGCACCCTCTTGTCTTCCCCTATATCACTGTGTTTTCGCGTACCTCCCGTAGCATACCCTATATTGCTGTGTCTTCGCACTCATCTCATACCTTCCCCTATATCGCCCTGTTTTCGAGCACCTCCCATACCTTCCCCTATATCGCTGTGTTTTCGTGCACCTTTCATACCTCCTCCTATATCGCTGTTTTTTCACTCACCTCTCATAACTTCTCCTATATTGCTGTATTTTTGCGCACGTCTCATAACTTCCCCTTTATCTCTGTGTTTTCATGCACATCTCATGACGTCCCCTATATCGCTGTGCCTTCGTGCACCTCTCATTCCTTCCCCTATATCGCTGTGTTTTCACACACCTCTCATAACTTCCCCTATATTGCTGTGTTTTCACACAGCTGTCATTGTTTCCCGACTATCGCCGAGTATTGATGCACATCTCATACCGTCTCCTATATCGCTGTGTATTCATGCACCTCCAATAGAATCCCATATATCGCTGTGCCTTCGCGCACCACTCATACCTTCCCCTATATCGCCCTGTTTTCGCGCACCTCTCATTCCTTCCCCTATATCGCTGTGTTTTCACACACCTCTCATAACTTCTCCTATAGTGCTGCATTTTTGCGCACCTCTCATAACTTCCCCTATATCGCCGTGTTTTTATGCACATCTCATAACGTCCCCTATATCGCTGTGAATTCGCGCACCTCCCATAGAATCCCCTATATCGCTGTGCCTTCGTGCACCTCTCATTCATTCCCCTATATCGCTGTGTTTTCGTGCACCTCTCATACCTTCCACTATATCGCTGTGTTTTCACACACCTCTCATAACTTCTCCTATATCGCTGTGTTTTTGTGCACCTCTTATATCTTCCCTAATATCGCTACGTTTTAATGCACATCTCATAGCGTCCCCTATATCGCTGTGCTTTCACGCACCTCCCATAGCATCCTCTATATCGCTGTGCCTTGCGCACCTCTCATACCTTCCCCTATATCGCTGTCTTTTCGCGCACATCCCATAGATTCAACTTTATCGCTGTATTATTGCACACCTCTCACAGCTTCCCCTATATCGTCGTGTTTTTGCTCACTTCTCATAGCTTCCCCTATATTGCCGTGTTTTCGCGCACCTCTCATGTCTTCACCTAGATCACTATGTTTTCGCTCCTCTCATTACTTCCCCTATATCGCTGTTTTCTCGCACCTCTGATACATTCCCCTGTATCGCCGTGTTTTTGCGCACCTCTCATTATTTTCCCTATATCGCCGTGTTTTCGCGCACCTCTCATGGCTTCCCCAATATCGCCGTGTATTCATGCACATCTCATACCGTCCCCTATATCGTTGTGTTTTCGCGCACCTCCCATAGGATCGCTGACATCGGTATGTTTTTGCTCCTCTCATTACTTCCCCTATATCACTATGTTTTCGTGCACGGCCCATAGCGTCCCCTATATCGCTGTGTTTTCTCACACCTCTGATACATTCCCCCGTATCGCCGTGTTTTCGCACACATCCCATAGCTTCCACTATATTGCCCTGTTTTTGCGCACCTCTCATAGCATCCCCTATATCACTGTGTTTTCGCGCACCTCCCATAGCATCCCCTATATTGCTGTGCCTTCGCACACCTCTCATACCTTCCCCTATATCGCCGTTTTCGCGCAACTCCCATACCTTCTCCTATATCGTTGTGTTTTCACGCACCTCTCATGCCTTCCCCTATATCGCCCTGTTTTCGAGCACCTCCCATAACTTCCGCTATATTGCCCTGTTTTCGCGCACCTCTCATGTCTTCCTCTATATCGCCGTGTCTTCATACAAATCTCATACCGTCCGCTATATCGCCGTGTTTTCGCACACCTCTCATAGCTTCCCCTATATTGCCGCGTTTTCATGCACATCTCCTAACGTCCCCTATATCGCTGTGTATTTGTGCACCTCCCTTAGCATCCCCTATATTACTGTGCCTTCGCGCACCTCTCATACCTTCAGCTATATCGCCCTGTTTTCGCGCACCTCCCATTCATTCTCCTATATCGCTGCGTTTTTGTGAACCTCTCATACCTTCCTTAATATCGCTGCGTTTTCATGCACATCTCATAACGTCCCGTATATCGCTGTGTATTCACGCATCTCCCATAGCATCCCCTATATTGCTGTGCCTTGCGCACCTCGCATACCTTCCCCTATATCGCTGTGTTTTTGCGATAATCCCATAGATTCACCTTTATCGCTGTGTTATTACTCACCTCTCATAGCTTCCACTATATTGCCCTACTTTCACGCACCTCCCATGTCTTCCCCTACATCACTGTGTTTTCACGCACCTCCCATAGCATTCCCTATATTGTTGTGTCTTCACACTCCTCTCATAGCTTCCCCTATATCGCCCTGTTTTCGAGCACCTCCCTTAAATTCCCCTATATCGCTGTGTTTTCGTGCACCTTTCATACCTCCCCCTATATCGCTGTGTTTTCACTCACCTCTCATAACTTCTCCTATATTGCTGTATTTTTGCGCACCTCTCATAACTTCCCCTATATAGCCGTGTTTTTATGCACATCTCATAACGTCCCCTACATCGCTGTGTATTCGCGCACCTCCCATAGAATCCCCTATATCGCTGTGCCTTCGCGCACCTCTCATACCTTCCCCTATATCGCCCTGTTGTCGCGCTCCTCTCATTCCTTCCCCTATATCGCTGTGTTTTCACACACCTCTCATAACTTCTCCTATATTGCTGTGTTTTTGTGCACCTCTTATATCTTCCCTAATATCGCTGCATTTTCATGCACATCTCATAACGTCCCCTATATGGCTGTGTATTCACGCACCTCCCGTAGCATCCCCTATATCGCTGTGCCTTCGTGCACCTCACATACCTTCCCCTTTATGGCCTTGTATTCGCGCACCTCCCATAACATTCCCTATATCGCTGTGCCTTTGCGCTCCTCTCATACCTTCCCCTATATCTCCGTGTTTTCATGCACATCTCATAACGTCTCCTATATCGCTCTGTTTTCATGCACCTCACATAACTCCCCTATATCGCCCTGTTTTTGCGCACGTCTCCTACCTTCCCCTATAATACTGTGTTTTCACGCACCTCTCATAACTTCCCCTATATCGCTATGTTTTCGCACACCTGTCATTGTTTCCCGACTATCGCCGTGTATTCATGCACATCTCATACCGTCCCCTATATCGCTTTGTTTTCGCGCACCTCTCATACATACCCCTATATCGCTGTCTTTTCGGGCATATCCCATAGCTTCACCTTTATCTCTGTGTTATTGCTCACCTCTCACAGCTTCCCCTGTATCGCCATGTTTTCGCGCACCTCTCATGTCTTCACCTATATTGATATGTTTTCTCTCCTCTCATTACTTCCCTTATATCGCTGTGTTTTCTCGTACCTCTAATACATTCCCCTGTATCGCCGTGTTTTCGCGCCCCTCTCATAATTTCCCCTATATCGCCTTGTTTTCGCGCACATCCCACAGCGTCGCCTATATTGCTTTGTTTTCGGGCACCTCTCATATCTTCCACTATATTGCCCTGTTTTCGCGCACCTCCCTAACCTTCCCCTATATCGCCCTGTTTTCGCGCACCTCCCATACCTCCCCCTTTATTGCTGTGTTTTCGTGCACCTCTCATACCTTCCCCTATATCGCTGTGTTTTCGCACACCTCCAATAGCATCCCCTATATCGCTGTGCCTTGCGCACCTCTCATACCTTCCCCTATATCGCTGTCTTTTCGCGCACATCCCATAGATTCACCTTTATCGCTTTGTTACTCCTTACCTCTCATAGATTCCCCTATATCGCCCGGTTTTTGCTCACCTCTCATAGCTTCCACTATATTGCCCTGTATTCACGCACCTCTCATGTCTTCCCCTATATCACTGTGTTTTCGCACACCTCTCATAGCTTCCCCTATATCGCCGTGTTTTCATGCACATCTCATACCGTCTCCTATATCACTGTGTTTTCGCGCACATCCCATAGCATCCCCTATATCGCTGTGCCTTCGTGTACCTCTCATATCTTCCCCTATATCGCTGTGTTTTCATGCACATCTCATAACGTCCCCTATATCGCTGTGCTTTCTCGCACCTCTGATACATTCCCCTGTATCGCCGTGTTTTTGCGCACCTCTCATAATTTTCCCTATATCGCCGTGTTTTCGCGCACCTCTCATACCTTCCCCTATATCGCTGTGTTTTCACACACCTCTCATAACTTCTCTTATATCGCTGTGTTTTTGTTCACCTCTTATATCATCCCTAATATCGCTGCGTTTTAATGCAAGTCTGATAACGTCCCCTATATCGCCGTGTATTCACGCACCAACCGTAGCATCCCCTATATTGCTGTGTCTTCGTGCACCTCACATACCTTCCCCTATATTGCCCTGTATTCGCGCACCTCCCATAACATCCCCTATATCGCTGTGCCTTTGCGCACCACTCATACCTTCCCCTATATCACTGTCATTTCGCGCACCTCCCATAGATTCAACTTTATCCCTGTATTATTGCGCACTTCTCACAGCTTCCCCTATATCGCCGTGTTTTTGCTCACCTTTCATAGCTTCGCCTATATTGCCGTGTTTTCGCGCACCTCTCATGTCTTCACCTAGTTCGCTATGTTTTCGCTCCTCTCATTACTTCCCCTATATCGCTGTGTTTTCTCGCACCTCTGATACATTCTCCCATATCGCCGTGTTTTCGCACACGTCTCATACCTTCCCCTATATCGCTGTGTTTTCACGCACCTCTCATAACTTCTCCTATATTGCTGCATTTTTGTGCACCCCTCATAACTTCCCCTATATCGCCGTGTTTTCATGCACATTTCATAACGTCCCCTATATCACTGTGTAGTCGCGCACCTCCCATAGCATCCCCTATATTGCTGTGACTTCGCATACCTCTCATACCTTCACCTATATCGCCCTGTTTTCGCGCACCTCCCATTCATTCTCTTATATCGCTTTGTTTTTGTGCACCTCTTATATCTTCCCTAATATCGCTGCGTTTTCATGCACATCTCATAACGTCCCCTATATCGCTGTGTATTCACGCACCTCCCGTAGCATCCCCTATATCGCTGTGCCTTCGTGCACCTCACATACCTTCCCCTATATTGCCCTGTATTCGCGCACCTCCCATATCATCCCCTATATCGCTGTGCCTTTGCGCACCTCTCATACCTTCCCCTATGTCTCTGTGTTTTCATGCACATCTCATAACGTCCCCTATATCGCTGTGTTTTCATGCACCTTGCATAACTTCCCCTATATTGCTGTGTTTTCACACACCTGTCATTGTTTCCCGACTATCGCCGTGTATTCATGCACATCTCATACCGTCCCCTATATCGCTGTGTTTTCGCGCACCTCTCATACATACCCCTATATCGCTGTCTTTTCGCGCCTATCCCATAGCTTCACCTTTATCTCTGTGTTATTGATCACCTCTCACAGCTTCCCCTCTTTCGCCGTGTTTTCGCGCACCTCTGATGTCTTCACCTATATTGCTATGTTTTCACTCCTCTCATTGCTTCCCTTATATCGCTGTGTTTTCTCGTACCTCTGATACAATCCCCAGTATCGCCGTGTTTTCGCGCACCTCTGATAATTTCCCCTATATCGCCGTGTTTTCGCGCACGTCTCCCATAGCGTCGCCTATATCGCTCTGTTTTCGGGCACCTCTCTTACCTTCCACTATATTGCCCTGTTTTCGCGCACTTCCCATACCTTGACCTATATCTCCCTGTTTTCGCGCACCTCCCATACCTCCCCCTTTATTGCTGTGTTTTCGTGCACCTCTCATACCTTCCCCTATATCACTGTGTTTTCGCACACCTGTCATTGTCTCCCGACTATCGCCGTGTATTCATGCACATTTCATACCGTCCCCTATATCGCTGTGTTTTCGCGCACCTCCATAGCATCCCCTATATCGCTGTGCCTTGCGCACCTCTCATACCTTCCCCTATATTGCTGTCTTTTCACGCACATCCCATAGATTCACCTTTATCGCTTTGTTATTCCTCATCTCTCATAGATTCCCCTATATCGCCGGGTTTTTGCTCACCTCTCATAGCTTCCACTATATTGCCCTGTATTCACGCACCTCTCATGTCTTCCCCTATATCACTGTGTTTTCGCGCAGCTCCCATAACATCCCCTATATTGCTGTGCCTTCGCATACCTCTCATATCTTCCCCTATATCGCCCTGTTTTCGAGTACCTTCCATACCTTCCCCTATATTGCTGTGTTTTCGTGCACCTCTCGTACCTCCCCCTATATCGCTGTGCCGTGCGCACCTCTCATACCTACCCCTATATAGCTGGTTTTTCGTGCACATCCCACAGATTCACCTTTATCTCTGTGTTATTGCTCACCTCTCATAGCTTCCCCCATATCGCCGTGTTTTTGCCCACCTCTCATAACTTACCCTATATCGCCATGTTGTTATGCACATCTCATAACGTCCTCTATATCGCCGTGTATTCACGCACCTCCCATTCCTTCACCTATATCGCTGTTTTCGTGCACCTCTCATACCTTCTCTTATATCGCTTTGCCTTCGCGCACCTCTCATACCTTCCCCTATATCGCCGTGTTTTCATGCACATCTCATAACATCCCCTATATCGCTAGGTTTTCACGCACTTCTCATAATTTCCCCTATATCGCCCAGTTTTCGCTCTCCTCTCATACCTTCTCCTATATCACTGTGTTTTCACGCAGCTCTCATACCTTCCCCTATATCGCTGTGTTTCGCACACCTCTCATGGCTTCCCGACTATCGCCGTGTATTCATGCACATCTCATAGCTTCCCCTATATCGCTGTGTTTTCGCGCACCACCCATAGCTTCGCCTACATCGCTGTTTTCGTGCACCTCTCATACCTTCCCTTATATCGATGTATTTTTGCGCAGAACTCATAATGTCCCGTTTATCGCTGTGTTATTGCTCACCTCTCATAGCTTCCCCTATATCGCCCTGTTTTCGCACTCCTCTCATGCGTTCCTGTATATCGCTGTGCTTTTGCACACTTCTCATAACTTCCCAATATCACCGTGTTTTCATGCACATCTCATAACGTCCCCAATGTCGCTGGGTTTTCACGCACCTCTCATAACTTCCCCTATATCGCCCTGTTTTTGCACTCCTCTCATACCTTCCCCTATATCACTGTGTTTTCACGCAGCTCTCATACCTTCCCCTATATCGCTGTGTTTCCGCACACCTCTCATGGCTACAAGACTACCGCCGTGTATTCATGCACATCTCATAACTTCCCCTATATCGCTGTGTTTTCGCGCACCTCCCATAGCTTCGCCTACATCGCTGTTTTTGTGCACATCCCATAGCTTTCCCTTGATCGATGTGTTATTGATCACCTCTCATAGCTTACCCTATATCGCCGTGTTTTCGCGCACCTCGCATGTCTTCACCTATATCGCTATGTTTTCGCTCCTATCATTACTTCCCTATATCGCTGTGTTTTCTCGCACCTCTGATACATTCTCCTGTATTGCATGTTTTCGCGCACCTCTTACAATTTCCCCTATATCGCTGTGTTTTTCTCGCACCTCTGATACATTCTCCTGTATTGCATGTTTTCGTGCACCTCCTACAATTTCCCCTATATCACCGTGTTCTCGCACACCTCTCATACCTTCCCCTATATCACTGCTTTTTTGCGCATGTCCCATAGCGTCCCCTATATCGCTGTGTTTTCTCGCACCTCTGATACATTCCCCTGTATCGCCGTGGTTTCGCGCATATCCCATAGGTTCCACTATATTGCCCTGTTTTTGCGCACCTCTCATAGCATCCCCTATAATCGCTGTGCCTTCGAGCACTTCTCATAACTTCCCCAATATCGCCCTGTTTTCATGCACCTCCCATACCTTCCCCAATATCGCTCTGTTTTTGTGCACCTGTCATACCTCCCCCTATATCGCTGTGCCTTGCGCACCTCTCATACCTTCCCCTATATAGCTGTCTTTCGCGCAGATCCCATAGATTCACCTTTATCGCTGTGTTATTACTCACCTCTCAGAGCTTCCCCTATATCGCCGTGTTTTTGCGCACCTCTCATAACTTACCCTATATCGCCGTGTTTTCGGGCAACTCTCATACCTCCCCATATATCGCCGTGTTTATATGCACATCTCATAACGTCCTCTATATCGCTGTGTATTCGCGCACCTCCCATAGCATCCCTAATATCGCTGTGCCTTCGCGCACCTCTCATACCTTCCCAAATATCGCCCTTTTTTCGTGCACCTTCCATTCCTTCACCTATATCGCTGTTTTCGTGCACCTCTCATACCTTCTCCTATATCGCTGTGCCTTCGTGCACGTCTCATACCTTCCCCTATATCGCCGTATTTTCATGCACATCTCATAAAGTCCCCTATATCGCTAGGTTTTCACGCACCTCTCGTAACTTCCCTTATATCGCCCTGTTTTCGCACTCCTCTCATAACTTCCCCTATATCAATGTGTTTTCACGCTGCTCTCATACCTTCCCCTGTATCGCTGTGTTTTCGCGCACCTTTCATACCTTCCCCTATATCGATGTATTTTTTGCGCACATCTCATAACGTCCCCTATATCACTGTGTATTCGCGCATCTCCCATACCATCCTCTATATCACTGGGCCTTCGCGCACCTCTCATGCATTCCCGTATATCGCTGTGTTTTCGCGCACCTCTCATGGCTTCCCGACTATCGCCGTGTATTCATGCACATCTCATACCGTCTCCTATATCGCTGTGTTTTCACGCACATCCCATAGCATCCCCTATATCGCTGTGCCTTCGTGTACCTCTCATATCTTCCCCTATATCGCTGTGTTTTCTATCACCTCTCATATCTTCCCCTATATCGCTGTGTTTTCACACACCTCTCATAACTTCTCCTATATCGCTGTGTTTTTGTGCACCTCTTATATCTTCCCTAATATCGCTGCGTTTTCATGTACATCTCATAACGTCCCCTATATCGCTGTGTATTCACGCACCTCCCATAGCATCCCGTATGTCGTTGTGCCTTGCGCACCTCTCATACCTTCCCCTATATCGCTGTCTTTTCGCGCACATCCATAGATTCAACTTTATCGCTGTGTTATTGCACACCACTCATAGCTTCCCCTATATTGCCGTGTTTTTGCTCACCTCTCATAGCTTCCCCTATATCGCCGTGTTTTCACTCACCTCTCATGTCTTCACCTAGATCGCTATGTTTTCGCTCCTCTCATTACTTCCCCTATATCGCTGTGTTTTCTCGCACCTCTGATACATTCTCCCATATCGCCGTGTTTTCCCGCACCTCTCATAGCTTCTCTATATCGCCGTGTTTTCATACACATCTCATTCCGTCCCCTATATCACTGTGTTTTCGCGCACATCCCATAGCATCCCTTATGTCGCTGTGCCTTCGTGTACCTCTCACGCACCTCTTCCTCTATATCGCCCTGTTTTTGCGCACCTCATATACATTCCCCTATATCGCTGCGTTTTCGTGCACCTCTCATATCTTCACCTATATCGCTGTGTTTTCATGCACATCTCATAACGTCCCCTATATCGCTGTGCTTTCTTGCACCTCTGATACATTCCCCTGTATCTCCGTGTTTTCACGCACCTCTCATAATTTCCCCTATATCGCCGTGTTTTGGCGCACGTCCCATAGCGTCCCCTATATCACTGTGCTTTCGTTCACGTCCCATTGCGTCCCCTATATTGCTGTGTTTTCGGGCACCTCTCATACCTTCCACTATATCGCCCTGTTTTCGAGCACCTCTTATACCTTCCCCTATATCACTGTGTTTTCGTGCACCTCTCATACCTTCCCTTATACGGCTGTATTTTTGCGCACATTTCATACCTTCCCCTATATTGATGTGCTTTCATGCACATCTCATAAAGTCCCTTATATCGCCCTGTTTTCGCGCACCTCCCATACCTTTCCCTATATTGCTGTGTTTTCGTGCACCTCTCATACCTTCCCCTATATCGCTGTGTTTTCACGCACCTCTCATAACTTCTCCTATATCGCTGTACTTTTGCGCACATCTCATACCTTCCCTATATTGCCGTGTCTTCATGCACATCTCATAACCTCCCCTATATCACTGTGCCTTCGCGCACCTCCCATACCTTCCCCGATTTCGCTGTGTTTTCGTGCACCTCCCATAGCTTTGCCTACATCGCTGTTTTCGCGCACAGCCCATAGCTTCACCTTGATTGCTGTGTTATTGCTCACCTCTCATAGCTTCCCCTATATCGCCGTGTTTTCACGCACCTCGCATGTCTTCAACTATATCGCTATGTTTTTGCTCCTATCATTACTTCCCCTATATCGCTATGTTTTCTCACACCTCTGATACATTCCCCTGTACTGACATGTTTTCGCGCACCTCTTACAATTTCCCCTATATTGCCGTGTTCTCGCACACCTCTCATACCTTCCCCTATATCACTGCTTTTTTGCGTACGTCCCATAACTTCCCCTATATCGCTGTGTTTTCTCGCACCTCTGATACATTCCCCTGTATCGCCGTGCTTTCGCGCATGTCCCATAGCTTCCACTATATTGCCCTGTTTTTGCGCACCTCTCAAGTCTTCCCCTATATCACGGTGTTTTCGCGCACCTCTCATACCTTCCACTATATCGCTCTGTTTTTGCACACCGCTCATACCTTCCCCCATATCGCTGTCTTTTCACGTACCTCTCATAACTTCTCCTATATTGCTGCATTTTTGCGCACCTCTCATAACTTTCCCCATATCGCTGTGTTTTTATGCACATCTCATAACGTCCTCATATCACTGTGTAGTCGCGCACCTCCCATAGCCGCCCACATATTGCTGTGCCTTCGCGCACTTCTCATATATTCGCCTATATCGCCCTGTTTTCGCACACTTCCAATTCATTCTCCTGTCGCTGTGTTTTTGTGAACCTCTCATACCTTCCCCTATATAGCTGTGTTTTTGCGAACATCCCATAGATTCACCTTTATCACTGTGTTATTGCTCACCTCTCATAGCTTCCACTATATTGTCCCTCTTTCACGCACCTCTCATGTCTTCCCCTATATCACTGTGTTTTCGCGCACCTCCCATAGAATCCCCTATATGGCTGTGTCTTCGCACTCCTCTCATACCTTCCCCTATATCGCCCTGTTTTCGAGCACCTTCCATACCTTCCCCTATATCGCTGTGTTTTCACGCACCTCTCATAACTTCTCCTATATCGCTGTACTTTTCCGCACATCTCATACCTTCCCCTATATTGCCGTGTTTTCATGCACCATCTCATAACCTCCCCTATATCACTTTGCATTCGCGCACCTCCCGTAGCATACCCTATATCACTGTGCCTTCCCGCAACTCTCATACCTTCCCCTATATCGCCCTGTTTTCGCGCACCTCCCATACCTTCCCCGATTTCGCTGTGTTTTCGTGCACCTCCCATAGCTTTGCCTACATCGCTGTTTTCGCGCACAGCCCATAGCTTCACCTTGATTGCTGCGTTATTGCTCACCTCTCATAGCTTCCCCTATATCGCAGTGTTTTCGCGCACCTCTCATGTCTTCACCTAGATCGCTATGTTTTAGCTCCTCTCAATACTTCCCCTATATCGCTGTGTTTTCTCGCACCTCTGATACATTCTCCCATATCGCCGTGTTTTCGCGCACCTATCATAGCTTCCCCTATATCGCCGTGTTTTCATGCACATCTCATACCGTCTCCAATATCACTGTGTTTTCAAGCACATCCAATAGCATCCCCTATATCGCTGTGCCTTCGTGCACCTCTCATATCTTCCACTATATCGCTGTGTTTTCATGCACATCTCATAACTTCCCCTATATCGCTGTGCTTTCTCGCACCTCTGATACATTCCCCTGTATCGCCATTTTTTCGCACACCTCTCATAATTTCCCCTATATCGCTGTCTTTACGCGCACATCCCATGGATTCAACTTTATCGCTGTGTTATTGCACACCTCTCACAGCTTCCCCTATATCGCCGTGTTTTTGCTCACCTCTCATAGCTTCCCCTATATCGACGTCTTTTCGCGCACCTCTCATGTCTTCACCTAGATCGCTATGTTTTCGCTCTTCTCATTACTTCCCCTATATCGCTGTGTTTTCTCGCACCGCTGATACATTCTCCCATATCGCCGTATTTTCGCGCACCTCTCATAGCATCCCCTATATCGCCGTGTTTTTCATGCACATCTCATACCGTCTCCTATATCACTGTGTTTTCACGCACATCCCATAGCATCCCCTATATCGCTGTGCCTTCGTGTACCTCTCATATCTTCCCCTATATCACTGTGTTTTCATGCACATCTCATAACGTCCCCTATTTCGCTGGGCTTTCTAACACCTCTGATACATTCCCCTGTATCGTCGTGTTTTCGCGCGCCTCTCATTCCTTCCCCTATATCGCTGTGTTTTCGAGCACCTCTCATACCTTCCCCTATATCGCACTGCTTTCCACGCTCATCCCATAGCTTCCACTATATCGCCCTGTTTTCGCGCACCTCCCATTCATTCTCCTATATTGCTGTGCTTTTGTGAACCTCTCATACCTTCCCTAATATCGCTGCGTTTTCATGCACATCTCATAACGTCCCGTATATCGCTGTGTATTCACGCATCTCCCATAGCATCCCTATATTGCTGTGCCTTGCGCACCTCGCATAGCTTCCCCTATATCGCTGTCTTTTTGCGCACATCCCATAGATTCACCTTCATCGCTGTGTTATTGCTCACCTCTCATAACTTCCCCTATATCGCCGTGTTTTTGCTCACCTCTCATAGCTTCCACTATATTGCCCTGCTTTCGCGCACCCCTCATGTCTTCCACTATATCACTGTGTATTCGCGCACCTCCATAACATCCCCTATATCGCTGCGCCTTCGCACACCTCTCATACCTTCACCTATATTGCTGTGTTTTCACGCACCTCTCATAACTTCTCCTATATCGCTGCAATTTTGCGCACCTCTCATAACTTCCCCTATATTACCGTGTTTTCATGCACATCCCATAGAATCACCTTTATCACTGTGTTATTGCTCACTTCTTATAGCTTCCCCTATATCGCTGTGTTTTTGCTCACCTCTCATAGCTTCCACTATATTGCCCTGCTTTCACGCCCTCTCTTGTCTTCCCCTATATCACTGTGTCTTCGCGCACCTCCCATAGCATCCCCTATATTGCTGTGCCTTCGCACTCTTCTCATACCTTCCCGTATATCGCCCTGTTTTCGCGCACCTCTCATTCCTTCCCCTATATCGCTGTGTTTTTTTTTTTGCACCTCTCATATCTTCCCCTATATCGCTGTGTTTTCACACACCTCTCATAACTTCTCCTATATCGCTGTGTTTTTGTGCACCTCTTATATCTTCCCTAATATCGCTACGTTTTCATGCACATCTCATAACGTCCCCTATATCGCTGTGTATTCACGCACTTCCCATAGCATCCCCTATATCGCTGTGCCTTGCGCACCTCTTATATCTTCCCCTATATCGCTGTCTTTTCGCGCACATCCCATAGATTCAACTTTATCCCTGTGTTATTGCACACATCTCATAGCTTCCCCAATATCGCCGTGTTTTTGCTCACCCCTCATAGCTTCCCCTATATCGTCGTGTTTTCACGCACCTCTGATATATTCTCCCATATCGCCGTGTTTTCGCGCACCTCTCATAGCTTCCTCTATATCGCCGTGTTTTCATACACATCTCATTCCGTCCCCTATATCACTGTGTTTTCGCGCACATCCCATAACATCCCTTATATCGCTGTGCCTTCGTGTACCTCTCATATCTTCCCCTATATCACCCTGTTTTTGCGCACCTCCTATACATTCCCCTATATCGCTGTGTTTTCGTGCACCTCTCATACCTTCACCTATATCGCTGTGTTTTCATGCACATCTCATAATGTCCCCTATATCGCTGTGCTTTCTCGCACCTCTGATACATTCCCATGTATCTCCGTGTTTTCGCGCACCTCTAATAATTTCCCCTATATCGCCATGTTTTGGCACACGTCCCATCGCGTCCCCTATATCGCTGTGTTTTCTGGCACCTCTCATACCTTCCCCTATATCGCCCTGTTTTCGCGCACATCCCATAGCTTCCACTATATTGCCCTGTTTTCGCGCACCTCTCATACCATCCCCTATATCGCCCTGTTTTCGCGCACCTCCCATTCCTTCCACTATATCGCTGTGTTTTCGTGCACCTCTCATTCCTTCCACTATATCGCTGTGTTGTCACCCACCTCTCATAACTTCACCTATATCGCTGTGTTTTTGCACACCTCTCATACCTTCCCCTATATCGCTGTGTTTTCACGCACCTCTCATGGCTTCCCCAACATCGCCGTGTATATATGCACATCTCGTACCGTCCCCTTTATCGCTGTGTTTTCGCGCACCTCCCATAGCTTCGCTGACATCGCTATGTTTTCGCTCCTCTCATTACTTGCCCTATATCACTGTGCTTTCGTGCACGTCCCATAGCGTCCCCTATATTGCTGTGTTTTCGGGCACCTCTCATACCTTCCACTATAACGCCCTGTTTTCGAGCACCTCTTATACCTTCCCCTATATCACTGTGTTTTCGTGCACCTCTCATACCTTCCCTTATACGGCTGTATTTTTGCGCACATTTCATACCTTCCCCTATATTGATGTGCTTTCATGCACATCTCATAAAGTCCCTTATATCGCCCTGTTTTCGCGCACCTCCCATACCTTTCCCTATATTGCTGTGTTTTCGTGCACCTCTCATACCTTCCCCTATATCGCTGTGTTTTCACGCACCTCTCATAACTTCTCCTATATCGCTGTACTTTTGCGCACATCTCATACCTTCCCCTATATTGCCGTGTCTTCATGCACATCTCATAACCTCCCCTATATCACTGTGCCTTCGCGCACCTCCCATTCCTTCCCCTATATCGCCCTGTTTTCGCGCACCTCCCATACCTTCCCCGATTTCGCTGTGTTTTCGTGCACCTCCCATAGCTTTGCCTACATCGCTGTTTTCGCGCACAGCCCATAGCTTCACCTTGATTGCTGTGTTATTGCTCACCTCTCATAGCTTCCCCTATATCGCCGTGTTTTCACGCACCTCGCATGTCTTCAACTATATCGCTATGTTTTTGCTCCTATCATTACTTCCCCTATATCGCTATGTTTTCTCGCACCTCTGATACATTCCCCTGTACTGACATGTTTTCGCGCACCTCTTACAATTTCCCCTATATTGCCGTGTTCTCGCACACCTCTCATACCTTCCCCTATATCACTGCTTTTTTGCGTACGTCCCATAACTTCCCCTATATCGCTGTGTTTTCTCGCACCTCTGATACATTCCCCTGTATCGCCGTGCTTTCGCGCATGTCCCATAGCTTCCACTATATTGCCCTGTTTTTGCGCACCTCTCAAGTCTTCCCCTATATCACGGTGTTTTCGCGCACCTCTCATACCTTCCACTATATCGCTCTGTTTTTGCACACCGCTCATACCTTCCCCCATATCGCTGTCTTTTCACGTACCTCTCATAACTTCTCCTATATTCCTGCATTTTTGCGCACCTCTCATAACTTTCCCCATATCGCTGTGTTTTTATGCACATCTCATAACGTCCTCATATCACTGTGTAGTCGCGCACCTCCCATAGCCGCCCACATATTGCTGTGCCTTCGCGCACTTCTCATATCTTCGCCTATATCGCCCTGTTTTCGCACACTTCCCATTCATTCTCCTGTCGCTGTGTTTTTGTGAACCTCTCATACCTTCCCCTATATAGCTGTGTTTTTGCGAACATCCCATAGATTCACCTTTATCACTGTGTTATTGCTCACCTCTCATAGCTTCCACTATATTGTCCTGCTTTCACGCACCTCTCATGTCTTCCCCTATATCACTGTGATTTCGCGCACCTCCCATAGAATCCCCTATATGGCTGTGTCTTCACACTCCTCTCATACCTTCCCCTATATCGCCCTGTTTTCGAGCACCTTCCATACCTTCCCCTATATCGCTGTGTTTTCAAGCACCTCTCATAACTTCTCCTATATCGCTGTACTTTTCCGCACATCTCATACCTTCCCCTATATTGCCGTGTTTTCATGCACATCTCATAACCTCCCCTATATCACTGTGCATTCGCGCACCTCTCATACCTTCCCCTATATTGCCGTGTTTTCATGCACATCTCATAACCTCCCCTATATCACTGTGCATTCGCGCACCTCCCGTAGCATACCCTATATCACTGTGCCTTCCCGCAACTCTCATACCTTCCCCTATATCGCCCTGTTTTCGCGCACCTCCCATACCTTCCCCGATTTCGCTGTGTTTTCGTGCACCTCCCATAGCTTTGCCTACATCGCTGTTTTCGCGCACAGCCCATAGCTTCACCTTGATTGCTGCGTTATTGCTCACCTCTCATAGCTTCCCCTATATCGCAGTGTTTTCGCGCACCTCTCATGTCTTCACCTAGATCGCTATGTTTTAGCTCCTCTCATTACTTCCCCTATATCGCTGTGTTTTCTCGCACCTCTGATACATTCTCCCATATCGCCGTGTTTTCGCGCACCTATCATAGCTTCCCCTATATCGCCGTGTTTTCATGCACATCTCATACCGTCTCCAATATCACTGTGTTTTCAAGCACATCCAATAGCATCCCCTATATCGCTGTGCCTTCGTGCACCTCTCATATCTTCCACTATATCGCTGTGTTTTCATGCACATCTCATAACTTCCCCTATATCGCTGTGCTTTCTCGCACCTCTTATACATTCCCCTGTATCGCCATTTTTTCGCGCACCTCTCATAATTTCCCCTATATCGCTGTCTTTACGCGCACATCCCATGGATTCAACTTTATCGCTGTGTTATTGCACACCTCTCACAGCTTCCCCTATATCGCCGTGTTTTTGCTCACCTCTCATAGCTTCCCCTATATCGACGTCTTTTCGCGCACCTCTCATGTCTTCACCTAGATCGCTATGTTTTCGCTCTTCTCATTACTTCCCCTATATCGCTGTGTTTTCTCGCACCTCTGATACATTCTCCCATATCGCCGTATTTTCGCGCACCTCTCATAGCATCCCCTATATCGCCGTGTTTTCATGCACATCTCATACCGTCTCCTATATCACTGTGTTTTCACGCACATCCCATAGCATCCCCTATATCGCTGTGCCTTCGTGTACCTCTCATACCGTCTCCTATATCACTGTGTTTTCACGCACATCCCATAGCATCCCCTATATCGCTGTGCCTTCGTGTACCTCTCATATCTTCCCCTATATCACTGTGTTTTCACGCACATCCCATAGCATCCCCTATATCGCTGTGCCTTCGTGTACCTCTCATATCTTCCCCTATATCACTGTGTTTTCATGCACATCTCATAACGTCCCCTATTTCGCTGGGCTTTCTCGCACCTCTGATACATTCCCCTGTATCGCCGTGTTTTCGCGCGCCTCTCATTCCTTCCCCTATATCGCTGTGTTTTCGGGCACCTCTCATACCTTCCCCTATATCGCACTGCTTTCACGCTCATCCCATAGCTTCCACTATATCGCCCTGTTTTCACGCACCTCCCATTCATTCTCCTATATTGCTGTGCTTTTGTGAACCTCTCATACCTTCCCTAATATCGCTGCGTTTTCATGCACATCTCATAACGTCCCGTATATCGCTGTGTATTCACGCATCTCCCATAGCATCCCCTATATTGCTGTGCCTTGCGCACCTCGCATAGCTTCCCCTATATCGCTGTCTTTTTGCGCACATCCCATAGATTCACCTTCATCGCTGTGTTATTGCTCACCTCTCATAACTTCCCCTATATCGCCGTGTTTTTGCTCACCTCTCATAGCTTCCACTATATTGCCCTGCTTTCGCGCACCCCTCATGTCTTCCACTATATCACTGTGTATTCGCGCACCTCCCATAACATCCCCTATATCGCTGCGCCTTCGCACACCTCTCATACCTTCACCTATATTGCTGTGTTTTCACGCACCTCTCATAACTTCTCCTATATCGCTGCAATTTTGCGCACCTCTCATAACTTCCCCTATATTACCGTGTTTTCACGCACCTCTGATATATTCTCCCATATCGCCGTGTTTTCGCGCACCTCTCATAGCTTCCTCTATATCGCCGTGTTTTCATACACATCTCATTCCGTCCCCTATATCACTGTGTTTTCGCGCACATCCCATAACATCCCTTATATCGCTGTGCCTTCGTGTACCTCTCATATCTTCCCCTATATCACCCTGTTTTTGCGCACCTCCTATACATTCCCCTATATCGCTGTGTTTTCGTGCACCTCTCATACCTCTCACCTATATCGCTGTGCTTTCTCGCACCTCTGATACATTCCCATGTATCTCCGTGTTTTCGCGCACCTCTAATAATTTCCCCTATATCGCCATGTTTTGGCACACGTCCCATCGCGTCCCCTATATCGCTGTGTTTTCTGGCACCTCTCATACCTTCCCCTATATCGCCCTGTTTTCGCGCACATCCCATAGCTTCCACTATATTGCCCTGTTTTCGCGCACCTCTCATACCATCCCCTATATCGCCCTGTTTTCGCGCACCTCCCATTCCTTCCACTATATCGCTGTGTTTTCGTGCACCTCTCATTCCTTCCACTATATCGCTGTGTTGTCACCCACCTCTCATAACTTCACCTATATCGCTGTGTTTTTGCACACCTCTCATACCTTCCCCTATATCGCTGTGTTTTCACGCACCTCTCATGGCTTCCCCAACATCGCCGTGTATATATGCACATCTCGTACCGTCCCCTTTATCGCTGTGTTTTCGCGCACCTCCCATAGCTTCGCTGACATCGCTATGTTTTCGCTCCTCTCATTACTTGCCCTATATCACTGTGCTTTCGTGCACGTCCCATAGCGTCCCCTATATTGCTGTGTTTTCGGGCACCTCTCATACCTTCCACTATATCGCCCTGTTTTCGAGCACCTCTTATACCTTCCCCTATATCACTGTGTTTTCGTGCACCTCTCATACCTTCCCTTATACGGCTGTATTTTTGCGCACATTTCATACCTTCCCCTATATTGATGTGCTTTCATGCACATCTCATAAAGTCCCTTATATCGCCCTGTTTTCGCGCACCTCCCATACCTTTCCCTATATTGCTGTGTTTTCGTGCACCTCTCATACCTTCCCCTATATCGCTGTGTTTTCACGCACCTCTCATAACTTCTCCTATATCGCTGTACTTTTGCGCACATCTCATACCTTCCCCTATATTGCCGTGTCTTCATGCACATCTCATAACCTCCCCTATATCACTGTGCCTTCGCGCACCTCCCATACCTTCCCCGATTTCGCTGTGTTTTCGTGCACCTCCCATAGCTTTGCCTACATCGCTGTTTTCGCGCACAGCCCATAGCTTCACCTTGATTGCTGTGTTATTGCTCACCTCTCATAGCTTCCCCTATATCGCCGTGTTTTCACGCACCTCGCATGTCTTCAACTATATCGCTATGTTTTTGCTCCTATCATTACTTCCCCTATATCGCTATGTTTTCTCGCACCTCTGATACATTCCCCTGTACTGACATGTTTTCGCGCACCTCTTACAATTTCCCCTATATTGCCGTGTTCTCGCACACCTCTCATACCTTCCCCTATATCACTGCTTTTTTGCGTACGTCCCATAACTTCCCCTATATCGCTGTGTTTTCTCGCACCTCTGATACATTCCCCTGTATCGCCGTGCTTTCGCGCATGTCCCATAGCTTCCACTATATTGCCCTGTTTTTGCGCACCTCTCAAGTCTTCCCCTATATCACGGTGTTTTCGCGCACCTCTCATACCTTCCACTATATCGCTCTGTTTTTGCACACCGCTCATACCTTCCCCCATATCGCTGTCTTTTCACGTACCTCTCATAACTTCTCCTATATTGCTGCATTTTTGCGCACCTCTCATAACTTTCCCCATATCGCTGTGTTTTTATGCACATCTCATAACGTCCTCATATCACTGTGTAGTCGCGCACCTCCCATAGCCGCCCACATATTGCTGTGCCTTCGCGCACTTCTCATATCTTCGCCTATATCGCCCTGTTTTCGCACACTTCCCATTCATTCTCCTGTCGCTGTGTTTTTGTGAACCTCTCATACCTTCCCCTATATAGCTGTGTTTTTGCGAACATCCCATAGATTCACCTTTATCACTGTGTTATTGCTCACCTCTCATAGCTTCCACTATATTGTCCTGCTTTCACGCACCTCTCATGTCTTCCCCTATATCACTGTGTTTTCGCGCACCTCCCATAGAATCCCCTATATGGCTGTGTCTTCACACTCCTCTCATACCTTCCCCTATATCGCCCTGTTTTCGAGCACCTTCCATACCTTCCCCTATATCGCTGTGTTTTCAAGCACCTCTCATAACTTCTCCTATATCGCTGTACTTTTCCGCACATCTCATACCTTCCCCTATATTGCCGTGTTTTCATGCACATCTCATAACCTCCCCTATATCACTGTGCATTCGCGCACCTCCCGTAGCATACCCTATATCACAGTGCTTTCCTGCAACTCTCATACCTTCCCCTATATCGCCCTGTTTTCGCGCACCTCCCATACCTTCCCCGATTTCGCTGTGTTTTCGCGCACAGCCCATAGCTTCACCTTGATTGCTGCGTTATTGCTCACCTCTCATAGCTTCCCCTATATCGCAGTGTTTTCGCGCACCTCTCATGTCTTCACCTAGATCGCTATGTTTTAGCTCCTCTCATTACTTCCCCTATATCGCTGTGTTTTCTCGCACCTCTGATACATTCTCCCATATCGCCGTGTTTTCGCGCACCTATCATAGCTTCCCCTATATCGCCGTGTTTTCATGCACATCTCATACCGTCTCCAATATCACTGTGTTTTCAAGCACATCCAATAGCATCCCCTATATCGCTGTGCCTTCGTGCACCTCTCATATCTTCCACTATATCGCTGTGTTTTCATGCACATCTCATAACTTCCCCTATATCGCTGTCTTTACGCGCACATCCCATGGATTCAACTTTATCGCTGTGTTATTGCACACCTCTCACAGCTTCCCCTATATCGCCGTGTTTTTGCTCACCTCTCATAGCTTCCCCTATATCGACGTCTTTTCGCGCACCTCTCATGTCTTCACCTAGATCGCTATGTTTTCGCTCTTCTCATTACTTCCCCTATATCGCTGTGTTTTCTCGCACCTCTGATACATTCTCCCATATCGCCGTATTTTCGCGCACCTCTCATAGCATCCCCTATATCGCCATGTTTTCGTGCACATCTCATACCGTCTCCTATATCACTGTGTTTTCACGCACATCCCATAGCATCCCCTATATCGCTGTGCCTTCGTGTACCTCTCATATCTTCCCCTATATCACTGTGTTTTCATGTACATCTCATAACGTCCCCTATTTCGCTGGGCTTTCTCGCACCTCTGATACATTCCCCTGTATCGCCGTGTTTTCGCGCGCCTCTCATTCCTTCCCCTATATCGCTGTGTTTTCGGGCACCTCTCATACCTTCCCCTATATCGCACTGCTTTCACGCTCATCCCATAGCTTCCACTATATCGCCCTGTTTTCACGCACCTCCCATTCATTCTCCTATATTGCTGTGCTTTTGTGAACCTCTCATACCTTCCCTAATATCGCTGCGTTTTCATGCACATCTCATAACGTCCCGTATATCGCTGTGTATTCACGCATCTCCCATAGCATCCCCTATATTGCTGTGCCTTGCGCACCTCGCATAGCTTCCCCTATATCGCTGTTTTTTTGCGCACATCCCATAGATTCACCTTCATCGCTGTGTTATTGCTCACCTCTCATAACTTCCCCTATATCGCCGTGTTTTTGCTCACCTCTCATAGCTTCCACTATATTGCCCTGCTTTCGCGCACCCCTCATGTCTTCCACTATATCACTGTGTATTCGCGCACCTCCCATAACATCCCCTATATCGCTGCGCCTTCGCACACCTCTCATACCTTCACCTATATTGCTGTGTTTTCACGCACCTCTCATAACTTCTCCTATATCGCTGCAATTTTGCGCACCTCTCATAACTTCCCCTATATTACCGTGTTTTCATGCACATCCCATAGAATCACCTTTATCACTGTGTTATTGCTCACTTCTTATAGCTTCCCCTATATCGCTGTGTTTTTGCTCACCTCTCATAGCTTCCACTATATTGCCCTGCTTTCACGCCCCTCTCTTGTCTTCCCCTATATCACTGTGTTTTCGCGCACCTCCCATAGCATCCCCTATATTGCTGTGCCTTCGCACTCTTCTCATACCTTCCCGTATATCGCCCTGTTTTCGCGCACCTCTCATTCCTTCCCCTATATCGCTGTGTTTTCTTGCACCTCTCATATCTTCCCCTATATCGCTGTGTTTTCACACACCTCTCATAACTTCTCCTATATCGCTGTGTTTTTGTGCACCTCTTATATCTTCCCTAATATCGCTACGTTTTCATGCACATCTCATAACGTCCCCTATATCGCTGTGTATTCACGCACTTCCCATAGCATCCCCTATATCGCTGTGCCTTGCGCACCTCTTATATCTTCCCCTATATCGCTGTCTTTTCGCGCACATCCCATAGATTCAACTTTATCGCTGTGTTATTGCACACATCTCATAGCTTCCCCAATATCGCCGTGTTTTTGCTCACCCCTCATAGCTTCCCCTATATCGTCGTGTTTTCACGCACCTCTGATATATTCTCCCATATCGCCGTGTTTTCGCGCACCTCTCATAGCTTCCTCTATATCGCCGTGTTTTCATACACATCTCATTCCGTCCCCTATATCACTGTGTTTTCGCGCACATCCCATAACATCCCTTATATCGCTGTGCCTTCGTGTACCTCTCATATCTTCCCCTATATCACCCTGTTTTTGCGCACCTCCTATACATTCCCCTATATCGCTGTGTTTTCGTGCACCTCTCATACCTTCACCTATATCGCTGTGTTTTCATGCACATCTCATAATGTCCCCTATATCGCTGTGCTTTCTCGCACCTCTGATACATTCCCATGTATCTCCGTGTTTTCGCGCACCTCTAATAATTTCCCCTATATCGCCATGTTTTGGCACACGTCCCATCGCGTCCCCTATATCGCTGTGTTTTCTGGCACCTCTCATACCTTCCCCTATATCGCCCTGTTTTCGCGCACATCCCATAGCTTCCACTATATTGCCCTGTTTTCGCGCACCTCTCATACCATCCCCTATATCGCCCTGTTTTCGCGCACCTCCCATTCCTTCCACTATATCGCTGTGTTTTCGTGCACCTCTCATTCCTTCCACTATATCGCTGTGTTGTCACCCACCTCTCATAACTTCACCTATATCGCTGTGTTTTTGCACACCTCTCATACCTTCCCCTATATCGCTGTGTTTTCACGCACCTCTCATGGCTTCCCCAACATCGCCGTGTATATATGCACATCTCGTACCGTCCCCTTTATCGCTGTGTTTTCGCGCACCTCCCATAGCTTCGCTGACATCGCTATGTTTTCGCTCCTCTCATTACTTCCCCTATATCACTGTGCTTTCGTGCACGTCCCATAGCGTCCCCTATATTGCTGTGTTTTCGGGCACCTCTCATACCTTCCACTATATCGCCCTGTTTTCGAGCACCTCTTATACCTTCCCCTATATCACTGTGTTTTCGTGCACCTCTCATACCTTCCCTTATACGGCTGTAATTTTGCGCACATTTCATACCTTCCCCTATATTGATGTGCTTTCATGCACATCTCATAAAGTCCCCTATATCGCCCTGTTTTCGCGCACCTCCCATACCTTTCCCTATATTGCTGTGTTTTCGTGCACCTCTCATACCTTCCCCTATATCGCTGTGTTTTCACGCACCTCTCATAACTTCTCCTATATCGCTGTGCTTTTGCGCACATCTCATACCTTCCCCTATATTGCCGTGTCTTCATGCACATCTCATAACCTCCACTATATCACTGTGCATTCGCGCACCTCCCGTAGCATACCCTATATCACTGTGCCTTCCCGCACCTCTCATACCTTCCCCTATATCGCCCTGTTTTAGCGCACCTCCCATAGCTTTGCCTACATCGCTGTTTTCGCGCACAGCCCATAGCTTCACCTTGATTGCTGTGTTATTGCTCACCTCTCATAGCTTCCCCTATATCGCCATGTTTTCACGCACATCGCATGTCTTCACCTATATCGCTATGTTTTTGCTCCTATCATTACTTCCCCTATATCGCTGTGTTTTCTCGCACCTCTGATACATTCCCCTGTATTGACATGTTTTTGCGCACCTCTTACAATTTCCCCTATATTGCCGTGTTCTCGCACACCTCTCATACCTTCCCCTATATCACTGTTTTTTTGCGCACGTCCCATAGCGTCCCCTATATCGCTGTGTTTTCTCGCACCTCTGATACATTCCCCTGTATCGCCGTGCTTTCGCGCATGTCCCATAGCTTCCACTATATTGCCCTGTTTTTGCGCACCTCTCATCTCTTCCCCTATATCACGGTGTTTTTGCGCACCTCTCATACCTTCCACTATTTCGCTGTCTTTTCACGCACCTCTCATAACTTCTCCTATATCGCTGCAATTTTGCGCACCTCTCATAACTTCCCCTATATTACCATGTTTTCATGCACATCCCATAGAATCACCTTTATCACTGTGTTATTGCTCACTTCTTATAGCTTCCCCTATATCGCTGTGTTTTTGCTCACCTCTCATAGCTTCCACTATATTGCCCTGCTTTCACGCCCCTCTCTTGTCTTCCCCTATATCACTGTGTTTTCGCGCACCTCCCATAGCATCCCCTATATTGCTGTGCCTTCGCACTCTTCTCATACCTTCCCGTATATCGCCCTGTTTTCGCGCACCTCTCATTCCTTCCCCTATATCGCTGTGTTTTCTTGCACCTCTCATATCTTCCCCTATATCGCTGTGTTTTCACACACCTCTCATAACTTCTCCTATATCGCTGTGTTTTTGTGCACCTCTTATATCTTCCCTAATATCGCTGTGTTTCAATGCACATCTCATAACGTCCCCATATCGCTGTGTATTCACGCACCTCCCATAGCATCCCCTATATCGCTGTGCCTTGCGCACCTCTCATACCTTCCCCTATATTGCTGTCTTTTCGCGCACATTCCATAGATTCAACTTTATCGCTGTGTTATTGCACACCTCTCACAGCTTCCCCTATATCACTGTGTTTTTGCTCACCTCTCATAGCTTCCCCGATATCGCCGTGTTTTCGCGCACCTGTCATGTCTTCACCTAGATCGCTATGTTTTCGCTCCTCTCATTACTTCCCCTATATCGCTGTGTTTTCTCGCACCTCTGATACATTCTCCCATATTGCCGTGTTTTCATGCATATCTCATACCGTCTCCTATATCACTGTGTTTTCACGCACATCCCATACCATCCGTTATATCGCTGTGCCTTCCTGTACCTCTCATATCTTCCCCTATATCGTTGTGTTTTCATGCACATTTCATACCGTCTCCTATATCACTGTGTTTTCACGCACATCCCATAGCATCCCCTATATCGCTGTGCCTTCGTGTACCTCTCATATCTTCCCCTATATCGCTGTGTTTTCATGCACTTCTCATAACGTCCCCTATATCGCTGTGCTTTCTCGCACCTCTGATACATTCCCCTGTATCGCCGTGTTTTCTCGCACCTCTCATAATTTCTCCTATATCGCCCTTGTTTTCAGCACCTCTTATTTCTTCCTTAATATCGCTGCATTTTAATGCACATCTCATAACGTCCCCAATATCGCTGTGTATTCACGCACCTCCCATAGCATCCCCTATATTGCTGTGCCTTGCGCACTTCTCATATCTTCCCCTATATCGCTGTCTTTTCGCGCACATCCCATAGATTCAACTTTCTCGCTGTGTTATTGCACACCTCTCACAGCTTGCCCTATATCGCCGTGTTTTTGCTCACCTCTCATAGCTTCCCCTATATCGCCGTGTTTTCGCGCACCTCTCATGTCTTCACCTAGATCGCTAAGTTTTCGCTCCTCTGATTACTTCCCCTATATCACTGTGTTTTCTCACACCTCTGATACATTCTCCCATATCGCCGTGTTTACGTGTACCTCTCATAACGTCCCCTATATCGCTATGCTTTCTCGCACCTCTGATACATTCCCCTGTATCGCCGTGTTTTCATGCACTTCTCATAATTTCCCCTATATCGCCGTGTTTTCGCGCACGTCCCATAGCGTGCCCTATAACGCTGTGTTTTCGGGCACCTCTCTTACCTTCCCCTATATTGCCGTGTTTTCATGCACATCTCATAACGTCCCCTATATCGCCCTGTTTTCGCGCACCTCCCATACCTTCCCCTATATCGCTGTATTATTGTGCACCTCTCATACCTTCCCCTATATCGTTGTGTTTTCACGCACCTCTCATAACTTCTCCTATATCGCTGTACTTTTGCGTACATCTCATACCTTCCCCTATATTGCCGTGTTTTCATGCACATCTCATAACGTCCCCTATATCGCTGTGCATTCGCGCACCTCTCATACCTTCCCCTATATCGCCCTGTTTTCGCGCACCTCCCATACCTTCCCCGATATCGCTGTGTTTTCGTGCACCTCCCATAGCTTCGACTACATCGCTGTTTTCGCGCACAACCCATAGCTTCACCTTGATCGCTGTGTTATTGCTCACCTCTCATAGCTTCCTCTATATCGCCGTGTTTTTGCGCACCTCGCATGTCTTCACCTATATCGCTATGTTTTTGCTCCTATCATTACTTCCCCTGTATCGCTGTGTTTTCTCGCACCTCTGATACATTCTCCTGTATTGCCATGTTTTTGCGCACTCTTAGAATTTCCTCTATATTGCAGTGTTCTCGCACACCTCTCATACCTTCCCCTATATCGCCCTGTTTTCGCACACCTCTCATACCTTCCCCTATATCGCCGTGTTTTCACGCACCTCTCATAACTTCTCCAATATTTCTGCATTTTTGCGCACCTCTCATAACTTCCCCCATATCGCTGTGTTTTTATGCACATCTCATAACGTCCCCTATATCACTGTGTAGTCGCGCACCTCCCATAGCCTCCCACATATTGCTGTGCCGTCGCGCATTTCTCATACCTTCGCCTATATCGCCCTGTTTTCGCACACTTCCCATTCATTCTCCTATGTCGCTGTGTTTTTGTGAACCTCTCATACCTTCCCTAATATCGCTGCGTTTTCATGCACATCTCATAATGTCCCGTATATCGCTGTGTATTCACGCACCTCCCATAGCATCCCCTATATCGCTGTGCCTTGCGCACCTCTCATACCGTCCCCTATATTGTCGTGTTTTCGCGCACCTCTCATAGCTTCCCCTATATCGCCATGTTTTTATACAAATCTCATACCGTCCCCTATATCGCCCTGTTTTCGAGCACCTCCCATACCTTCCCCTGTATCGCTGTGTTTTCGTGCACCTCTCATACCTCCCTCTATATCGCTGTGTTTTCACGCACCTCTCATAACTTCTCCTATATCGCTGTGTTTTTGTGCACCTCTTAGATCTTCCCTAATATCGCTGCTTCTTCCTGCACATCTCATAACGTCCCCTATATCGCTGTGTATTCACGCACCTCCCATAGCATCCCCTATATCGCTGTGTCTTGCGCACCTCCCATATCTTCCCCTATATCGCTGTCTTTTCGCACACATCCCATAGATTCAACTTTATCACTGTGTTATTGCACACCTCTCAGAGCTTCCCTTATATCGCCGTGTTTTTGCTCACCTTTCATAGCTTCCCCTATATCGCTATGTTTTCGCTGCTCTCATTACTTCCCCTGTATTGCTGTGTTTTCTCGCACCTCTGATACATTCTCCCATATCGCCGTGTTTTCATGCATATCTAATACCGTCTCCTATATCACTGTGTTTTCACGCACATTCCATACCATCCGTTATATCGCTGTGCCTTCCTGTACCTCTCATATCTTCCCCTATATCGTTGTGTTTTCATGCACATCTCATACCGTATCCTATATCACTGTGTTTTTACGCACATCCCATAACATCCCCTATATCGCTGTGCCTTCGTGTACCTTTCATATCTTCCCCTATATCGCTGTGTTTTCATGCACATCTCATAAAGTCCCCTATATCGCTGTGCTTTCTCGCACCTCTGATACATTCCCCTGTATCGCCGTGTTTTCTCGCACCTCTCATAATTTCTCCTATATCGCCCTTGTTTTCTGCACCTCTTATTTCTTCCTTAATATCGCTGCATTTTAATGCACATCTCATAACGTCCCCTATATCGCTGTGTATTCACGCACCTACCATAGCATCCCCTATATTGCTGTGCCTTGCGCACTTCTCATACCTTCCCCTATATCGATGTCTTTTCGCGTACATCCCATAGATTCAACTTTCTCGCTGTGTTATTGCACACCTCTCACAGCTTGCCCTATATAGCCGTGTTTTTGCTCACCTCTCATAGCTTCCCCTATATCGCCGTGTTTTCGCGCACCTCTCATGTCTTCACCTAGATCGCTATGTTTTCGCTCCTCTCATTACTTCCCCTATATCGCTGTGTTTTCTCACACCTCTGATACATTCCCCTATGTCGCCCTGTTTTCGAGCACCTCCCATACCTTCCCCTGTATCGCTGTGTTTTCGTGCACCTCTCATACCTCCCTCTATATCGCTGTGTTTTCACGCACCTCTCATAACTTCTCCTATATCGCTGTGTTTTTGTGCACCTCTTATATCTTCCCTAATATCGCTGCTTCTTCCTGCACATCTCATAACGTCCCCTATATCGCTGTGTATTCACGCACCTCCCATAGCATCCACTAAATCGCTGTGCCTTGCGCACCTCCCATACCTTCCCCTATATCGGTGTCTTTTTGCACACATCCCATAGATTCAACTTTATCACTTTGTTTTTGCACACCTCTCAGAGCTTCCCTTATATCGCCGTGTTTTTGCTCACCTTTCATACCTTCCCCTATATCGCTGTGTTTTCGCGCACCTCTCATGTCTTCACCTAGATCGCTATGTTTTCACTCCTCTCATTACTTCCCCTATCTCGCTGTGTTTTCTCGCACCTCTGATACATTCCCCTGTATCACCGTGTTTTCGCGCACATCCCATACCATCCGTTATATCGCTGTGCCTTCCTGTACCTCTCATACCTTCCCCTATATCGTTGTGCTTTCATGCACATCTCATACCGTCTCCTATATCACTGTGTTTTCACGCACATCCCATAGCATCCCTTATATCGCTGTGTTTTCGCGCACCTCCCAGACCTTCCCCTATATCGCTGTGTTTTCGTACATCTCTCATACATTCCCCTATATCGTTGTGTTTTCACACACCTCTCATAACTTCTCCTATATCGCCCTTGTTTACTGCACCTCTTATTTCTTCCTTAATATCGCTGCATTTTAATGCACATCCCATAACGTCCCCTATATCGCTGTGTATTCACGCACCTCCAATAGCATCCCCTATATTGCTGTGCCTTGAGCACTTCTCATACCTTCCCCTATATCGCTGTCTTTTCGCGCACATCCCATAGATTCAAATTTATCGCTGTGTTATTGCACACCTCTCACAGCTTCCCCTATATCGCCGTGTTTTTGCTCACCTCTCATAGCTTCCCCTATATCGCCGTGCTTTCGTGCACCTCTCATGTCCTCACCAAGATCGCTATGTTTTCGCTCCTCTCATTACTTCCCCTATATCGCTGTGTTTTCTCACACCTCTGATACATTCTCCCATATCGCCGTGTTTTCGTGTACCTCTCATATCTTCCCCTATATCGCTGTGTTTTCATGCACATCTCATAACGTCCCCTATATCGCTGTGCTTTCTCGCACCTCTGATACATACCCCTGTATAGCCGCGTTTTCGTGCACTTCTCATAAGTTCCCCTATATTGCCGTGTTTGCGCGCACGTCCCATACCCTCCCCTATATCACTGTGTTTTCGGGCACCTCTCATACCTTCCCCTATATTGCACTGTTTTCGCCCACCTCCCATTCCTTCCCCTATATTGCTGTGTTTTTGTGCACTTCTCATACCTTGCCCTATATTACTCTGTTTTCACGCACCTCTCATAAATTCTGCAATAATGCTGTATTTTTGCGCACCTCTCATACCTTCCCCCATATTGCCGTGTTTTCATGCACATCTCATAACGTCCCCTATATAGCTGTGTATTCGTGCACCTCCCATAGCCCCCTATATCACTGTGCCTTCGCGTATCTCTCATACCTTCCCCTATATCGGCCTGTTTTCGCTCACTTCCCATAACTTCCCCGATATCGCTGTGTTTTTGCACACCTCTCATACCTTCCCCTATATCGCTGTGTTTTCATGCACCTCTCATGGCTTCCCCAATATCGCCGTGTATTCATGCACATCTCGTACTGTCCCCTTTATCGCTGTATTATTGTGCACCTCTCATACCTTCCCCTATATCGCCCTGTTTTCGCACATCTCTCATACCTTCCCCTATAGCGCTGTGTTTTCACGCTCCTCTCATAACTTCTCCAATATTGCTGCATTTTTGCGCACCTCTCATAACTTCCCCCATATCGCTGTGTTTTTATGCACATCTCATAACGTCCCCTATATCACTGTGTAGTCGCGCACCTCCCATAGCCTCCCACATATTGCTGTGCCTTCGCGCATTTCTCATACCTTCCCCTATATCGCCCTGTTTTCGCGCACCTCCCATACCTTCCCCGATATCGCTATGTTTTTGTGCACCTCCCATAGCTTCGACTACATCGCTGTTTTCGCGCACTACCCATAGCTTCACCTTGATCGCTGCGTTATTGCTCACCTCTCATAGCTTCCCCCATATCGCCCTGTTTTCGCACACCTCTCATACCTTCCACTATATCGCTGTGTTTTCACGCACCTCTCATAACTTCTCCTATATTGCTGCATTTTTGCGCAACTCTCATAACTTCCACTATATCGCTGTGTTTTTATGCACATCTCATAACATCCCCTATATCACTGTGTAGTCGCGCACCTCCCATAGCCTCCCACATATTGCTGTGCCTTCGCGCACTTCTCATACCTTCATCTATATCGCCCTGTTTTCGCACACTTCCCATTCATTCTCCTATGTCGCCTTGCTTTTATGAACCTCTCATACCATCCCTAATATCGCTGCGTTTTCATGCACATCTCATAACGTCCCGTATATCGCTGTGTATTCACGCACCTTCCATAGCATCCCCTATATCGCTGTGCCTTGCGCACCTCTCATACCGTCCCCTATATTGCCGTGTTTTCGCGCACCTCTCATAGCTTCCCCTATATCGCCATGTTTTCATACAAATCTCATACCGTCCCCTATATCGCCCTGTTTTCGAGCACCTCCCATACCTTCCCCTGTATCGCTGTGTTTTCGTGCACCTCTCATACCTCCCTCTATATCGCTGTGTTTTCACGCACGTCTCATAACTTCTCCTATATCGCTGTGTTTTTGTGCACCTCTTATATCTTCCCTAATATCGCTGCTTCTTCCTGCACATCTCATAACGTCCCCTATCTGGCTGTGTATTCACGCACCTCCCATAGCATCCCCTATATCGCTGTGCCTTGCGCACCTCCCATACCTTCCCCTATATCGGTGTCTTTTCGCACACATCCCATAGATTCAACTTTATCACTGTGTTATTGCACACCTCGCAGAGCTTCCCCTATATCGCCGTGTTTTTGCTCACCTTTCATAGCTTCCCCTATATCGCTGTGTTTTCGCGCACCTCTCATGTCTTCTCCTAGATCGCTATGTTTTCGCTCCTCTCATTACTTCCCCTATATCGCTGTGTTTTCTCGCACCTCTGATACATTCCCCTGTATCGCCGTGTTTTCGCGCACCTCTCATAATTTCCCCATATATCGCCGTGTTTTCGCGCACGTCCCATAGCGTCCATTATAACGCTGTGTTTTCGGGCACCTCTCTTACCTTCCCCTATATTGCCGTGTATTCATGCACATCTCATAACGTCCCCTATATCGCCCTGTTTTCGCGCACCTCCCATACCTTCCCCGATATCGCTGTATTATTGTGCACCTCTCATACCTTCCCCATATCGTTGTGTTTTCATGCACATCTCATAACGTCCCCTATATCGCTGTGCATTCGCGCACCTCCCGAAGCATCCCCTATATCACTGTGCCTTCGCGCACCTCTCATACCTTCCCCTATATCGCCCTGTTTTCGCGCACCTCCCATACCTTCCCCGATATCGCTGTTTTCGTGCACCTCTCATAGCTTCGACTACATCGCTGTTTTCGCGCACAACCCATAGCTTCACCTTGATCGCTGTGTTATTGCTCACCTCTCATAGCTTCCCCTATATTGCCGTGTTTTTGCGCACCTCGCATGTCTTCACCTATATCGCTATGTTTTTGCTCCTATCATTATTTCCCCTATATCGCTGTGTTTTCTCGCACCTCTGATACATTCTCCTGTATTGCCATGTTTTCGCGCACTCTTAGAATTTCCCCTATATTGCTGTGTTCTCGCACACCTCTCATACCTTCCCCTATATCGCCCTGTTTTCGCACACCTCTCATACCTTCCCCTATATCGCTGTGTTTTCACGCACCTCTCATAACTTTTCCAATATTGCTGCATTTTTGCGCACCTCTCATAACTTCCCCCATATCGCTGTGTTTTTATGCACATCTCATAACGTCCCCTATATCACTGTGTAGTCGCGCACCTCCCATAGCCTCCCAGATATTGCTGTGCCTTCGCGCATTTCTCATACCTTCGCCTATATCACCCTGTTTTCGCACACTTCCCATTCATTCTCCTATGTCGCTGTGTTTTTGTGAACCTCTCATACCTTCCCTAATATCGCTGCATTTTCATGCACATCTCATAACGTCCCGTATACCGCTGTGTATTCACGCACCTCCCATAGCATCCCCTATATCGCTGTGCCTTGCGCACCTCTCATACCGTCCCCTATATTGTCGTTTTTTCGCGCACCTCTCATAGCTTCCCCTATATCGCCATGTTTTCATACAAATCTCATACCGTCCCCTATATCGCCCTGTTTTCGAGCACCTCTCATTCCTTCCCCTATATCGCTGTGTTTTCACGCACCTCTCATAACTTCTCCTATATCGCTGTGTTTTTGTGCACCTCTTATATCTTCCCTAATATCGCTGCTTCTTCCTGCACATCTCATAACGTCCCCTATATCGCTGTGTATTCACGCACCTCCCATAGCATCCCCTATATCGCTGTGCCTTGCGCACCTCCCATACCTTCCCCTATATCGGTGTCTTTTCGCACACATCCCATAGATTCAAATTTATCACTGTGTTATTGCACACCTCGCAGAGCTTCCTCTATATCGCCGTGTTTTTGCTCACCTTTCATAGCTTCCCCTATATCGCTGTGTTTTCGCACACCTCTCATGTCTTCACCTAGATCGCTATGTTTTTGCTCCTCTCATTACTTCCCCTATCTAGCTGTGTTCTCTCGCACCTCTGATACATTCCCCTGTATCGCCGTGTTTTCGCGCACCTCCCATAGCGTCCCCTATATCGCTGTGTTTTCGCGCACATCCCATACCATCCGTTATATCGCTGTGCCTTCCTGTACCTCTCATATCTTCCCCTATATCGTTGTGTTTTCATGCACATCTCATACCGTCTCCTATATCACTGTGTTTTCACGCACCTCCCATAGCATCCCCTATATCGCTGTGCCTTGCGCACCTCTCATACCGTCCCCTATATTGCCGTGTTTTCGCGCACCTCTCATAGCTTCCCCTATATCGCCGTGTATTCATGCACCTCTCATACCGTCCCCTATATCGCTGACTTTTCGCGCACATCCCATAGATTCACCTTTATCGCTTTGTTATTCCTCACCTCTTATAGTTTCCCATAAATCGCTGGGTTTTTGCTCACCTCTCATAGCTTCCACTATATTGCCCTGTATTCACGCACCTCTCATGTCTTCCCCTATATCACTGTGTTTTCGCGCAGCTCCCATAGCATCCCCTATATTACTGTGCCTTCGCATACCTCTCATATCTTCCCCTATATCGCCCTGTTTTCGAGTACCTTCCATACCTTCCCCTATATTGCTGTGTTTTCGTGCACCTCTCGTACCTCCCCCTATATCGCTGTGCCTTGCGCACCTCTCATACCTTCCCCTATATAGCTGTTTTTTCGTGCACATCCCACAGATTCACCTTTATCGCTGTGTTATTGCTCACCTCTCATAGCTTCCCCTATATCGCCGTGTTTTTGCACACCTCTCATAACTTACCCTATATCGCCATGTTGTTATGCACATCTCATAACGTCCTCTATATCACTGTGTATTCGCGCACCTCCCATAGCATCCCTTATATCGCTTTGCCTTCGCGCACCTCATACCTTCCCAAATATCGCCCTGTTTTCGCGCACCTCCCATTCCTTCACCTATATCGCTGTTTTCGTGCACCTCTCATACCTTCCCCTATATTGCCATGTTTTCATGCACATCTCATAACATCCCCTATATCGCTAGGTTTTCATGCACTTCTCATAATTTCCCCTATATCGCCCAGTTTTCGCGCTCCTCTCATACCTTCTCCTATATCACTGTGTTTTCACGCAGCTCTCATACCTTCCCCTATATCGCTGTGTTTTCGCACACCTCTCATGGCTTCCTGACTATCGCCGTGTATTCATGCACATCTCATAGCTTCCCCTATATCGCTGTGTTTTCGCGCACCTCCCATAGCTTCGCCTACATCGCTGTTTTCGTGCACCTCTCATACCTTCCCCATATCGATGTATTTTTGCGCAGATCTCATAATATCCCCTTTATCGCTGTGTTATTGCTCACCTCTCATAGCTTCCCCTATATCGCCCTGTTTTCGCACTCCTCTCATGCATTCCCGTATATCGCTGTGTTTTTGCACACCTCTCATACCTTCCCCAATATCACCGTGTTTTCATGCACATCTCATAACGTCCCCAATGTCGCTGGGTTTTCACGCACCTCTCATAACTTCCCCTATATCGCCCTGTTTTTGCACTCCTCTCATACCTTCCCCTATATCACTGTGTTTTCACGCAGCTCTCATACCTTCCCCTATATTGCCCTGTTTTTGCTCACCTCTCATGGCTACCCGACTATCGCCGTGTATTCATGCACATCTCATAACTTCCCCTATATCGCTGTGTTTTCGCGCACCTCCCATAGCTTCGCCTACATCGCTGTTTTTGCACACATCCCATACCTTCCGCTTGATCGATGTGTTATTGATCACCTCTCATAGCTTACCCTATATCGCCGTGTTTTCGCGCACCTCGCATGTCTTCACCTATATCGCTATATTTTCGCTCCTATCATTACCTCCCCTATATCGCTGTGTTTTCTCGCACCTCTGATACATTCTCCTGTATTGCATGTTTTCCCGCACCTCTTACAATTTCCCCTATATCACCGTGTTCTCGCACACCTCTCATACCTTCCCCTATATCACTGCTTTTTTGCGCATGTCCCATAGCGTCCCCTATATCGCTGTGTTTTCTCGCACCTCTGATACATTCCCCTGTATCGCCGTGGTTTTGCGCACATCCCACAGGTTCCACTATATTGCCCTGTTTTTGCGCACCTCTCATAACTTACCCTATATCGCCGTGTTATTATGCACATCTCATGACGTCCTCTATATCGTTGTGTATTCACGCAACTCCCATAGCATCCCTTATATCGCTGTGCCTTCGCGCACCTCTCATACCTTCCCAAATATCGCCCTGTTTTCGCGCACCTCCCATTCCTTCACCTATATCGCTGTTTTCGTGCACCTCTCATACCTTCTCCTATATCGCTTGCCTTCGTGCTCCTCTCATACCTTCTCCTATATCACTGTGTTTTCACGCAGCTCTCATACCTTCCCCTATATCGCTGTGTTTTTGCACACCTCTCATGGCTTCCCGACTATCGCCGTGTATTCACGCACATCTCATACCTTCCCCTATATCGCTGTGTTTTCGCGCACCTCCCGTAGCTTCGCCTGCATCGCTGTTTTCGTGCACCTCTCATACTTTCCCCTATAACAATGTATTTTTGCGCAGATCTCATAATGTCCCCTTTATCGCTGTGTTATTGCTCACCGTTCATAGCTTCCCCTATATCATCCTGTTTTCGCACTCCTCTCATGCATTCCCGTATATCGCTGTGTTTTTGCACACCTCTCATACCTTCCCCAATATCACCGTGTTTTCATGCACATCTCATACATTCCCCTATATCGCTGTGTTTCCACACACATCTCATGGTTACCCGACTATCGCCGTGTATTCATGCACATTTCATAACTTCCCCTATATCGCTGTGTTTTCGCGCACCTCCCATAGCTTCGCCTACATCGCTGTTTTTGCACACATCCCATAGCTTCCCCTTGATCGATGTGGTATTGATCACCTCTCATAGCTTACCCTATATCGCCGTGTTTTCGCGCACCTCGCATGTCTTCACCTATATCGCTATGTTTTCGCTCCTATCATTACTTCCCTATATCGCTGTGTTTTCTCGCACCTCTGATACATTCTCCTGTATTGCATGTTTTCGCGCACCTGTTACAATTTCCCCTATATCGCCGTGTTCTCGCACACCTCTCATACCTTCCCCTATGTCACTGCTTTTTTGCGCATGTCCCATAGCGTCCCCTATATCGCTGTGTTTTCTCGCAACTCTGATACGTTCCCCTGTATCGCCGTGGTTTCGCGCACATCCCATAGGTTCCACTATATTGCCCTGTTTTTGCGCACCTCTCATGTCTTCCACTATATAACGGTGTTTTCGCGCACCTCTCATAGCATCCCCTATATCGCTGTGTTTTCGCACACCTCTCATAGCTTCCCCTATATCGCCCAGTTTTCGTACACATCCCATAGCTTCTACTATATTGCCCTGTTTTCGCACACCTCTCATGTATTCCACTACATAGCTGTGTTTTCTGGCACCTCTGATGCATTCCCCTGTAACGCCAAGTTTTCGCGCAACTCTCATACCTCCCCCTATATCGCCATGTTTTTATGCACATCTCATACCGTCTCCTATATCGCTGTGTTTTCTTGCACCTCCCAGAGCATCCCCTATATCGCTGTGCCTTCGTGCACCTCTCATACCTTCCCCTATATCGCTGTGTTTTCACTCACCTCTCTTAACTTCTCCTATATCACTGTGTTTTCGCGCACCTCTCATAGCTTCCCCTATATCGCCCTGTTTTCGTGCACATCCCATAGCTTCCACTATATTACCTTGTTTTCGCGCACCTCTCATGTATTCCACTACATAGCTGTGTTTTCTGGCACCTCTGATGCATTCCCCTGTAACGCCAAGTTTTCGCGCAACTCTCACACCTCCCCCTATATCAGCATGGTTTTATGCACATCTCATACCGTCTCCTATATCGCTGTGTTTTCGCGCACCTCCCATAGCATCCCCTATATCGCTGTGTTTTCTCGCATCTCTGATACATTCCCCTGTATCGCCATGGTTTCGCGCACATCCCATAGGTTCCACCATATTGCCCTGTTTTTGCGCACCTCTCATGTGTTCCCCTATATCACGGTGTTTTGGCGCACCTCTCAGAGCATCCCCTATATCGCTGTGCATTCGCGCACCTCCCATAGCATCCCCTATATCGCTGTGCCTTCGCGCATCGCTCATACCTTCCCCTATATCGCCCTGTTTCCCGTGCACCTCCCATGGCTTCGCCTACATCGCTGTGTTTTTGCACACCTCTCAAACCTTCCCCTATATCGCCGTGTTTTCGCGCACCTCTCATTTCTTCACCTATATCGCTATGTTTCCGCTCCTCTCATTACTTCCCCTATATCGCTCTGTGTTCTTGCACTTCTGATACAGTTCCCTGTATCAACGTGTTTTCGCGCACTTCTCATAATTTCACCTATATCGCTGTGTTCTCGCACACCTCTCAATTCTTCCCCTATATCACTGTGTTTTCGCGCACGTCCAATAGCGTCCCCTATATCGCTCTGTTTTCACGCACCTCTCATGTCTTCCCCTATATCACTGTGTTTTCGTGCATCTCCCATACCATCCCCCATATTGCTGTGTTTCGCACACGTCTCATACCTTTCCCTATATCGCTCTGTTTTCGAGCACCTCCCATACCTTCGCCTATATCGCTGTGTTTTCGTGTACCTCTCATACCTCCCCTTATATCGCTGTGTTTTCACGCACCTCTCATAACTTCCCCTGTATTGCTGTATTTTTGCGCACCACTCATAACTTCTCCTATATTGCTGTATTTTTGCGCACCTCTCATAACTTCCCCTATATCGCCGTGTTTTTATGCACATCTCATAACGTCCCCTATATCGCTGTGTATTCGCGCACATCCCATGGCATCCCTTATAATGCTGTGCCTTCGTGCACCTCTCATACCTTCCCCTATATCGCCCCGTTTTCGCGCACCTTCCATATCTTCCCCTATATCGCTGTGTTTTCATGCACCTCACATACCTCCCCTATATCGCTGTGTTTTCACACACCTCTCATACCTTCCCCTATATCGCTGTGTTTTCACACACCTCTCATAACTTCTCCTACATCGCTGTGTTTTTGTGCACCTCTCATATCTACCCTAATATCGCTGAGTTTTCATGCACATCTGATCACGTCCCTTATATCGCAGTATATTCACGCACCTCCCATAGCATCCCCTATATCGCTGTGCCTTGCGCACCTCTCATATCTTCCCCTATATCGCTGTCTTTTCGCACACATCCCATAGATTCAGCTTTATCGCTGTGTTATTGCTCACCTCTCATAGCTTCCCCTGTATCGCCGTGTTTTTGCTCACCTCTCATAGCTTCCCCTATATCGCATGTTTTTGCGCACCTCTCATGTTTTCACCTAGATCGCTATGTTTTCGATCCTCTCAATACTTCCCCTATATCGCTGTGTTTTCTCGCACATCTGATACATTCTCCTGTATTGCCATGATTTCGCGCACTTCTTACAATTTCCCCTATATCGCCATGTTCTCGCACAGCTCTCATGCCTTCCCCATATCACTGTTTTTTGGCGCATGTCCCATAGCGTCCCCTATATCGCTGTGTTTTCTCGCACCTCTGATACATTCCCCTGTATCGCCGTGGTTTCGCGCACATCCCATAGGTTCCACTATATTGCCCTGTTTTTGCATACCACTCATGTTTTCCCCTACATTACGGTGTTTTCGCGCAACTCTCATAGCATCCCCTATATCGCTGTGCCTTCACGCACCTCTCATGACTTCCCCTATATTGCCCTGTTTTCGTGCACCTCTCATACCTTCCCTAATATCGCTGTGTTTTCAAGCACCTCTCATAACTTCTCCTATATCACTGTATTTTTGCGCAGCTCTTATACCTTCCTCTCTATTGCCGTGTTATCATGCACATCTCATAAGGTCCCCTATATCGCTGTGTATTCGTGCACCTCCCATAGCATTCCTTATATCGCTGTGCCTTAGCGTACCTCTCATACCTTCCCCTATATCGCCCTGTTTTGCGCACCTTCCATACCTTCCCCTATATCGCTGTGTTTTCGCACACCTCTCATAACTTCTCCTATATCGCTGTGCTTTTGTGCACCTCTCAGACCTTCCCTAATATCACTGCGTTTTCATGCACATCTCATCACGTCCCCTATATCGCTGTGTTTTCATGCACCTCTCATACCTTCCCCTATATCGCTGTCTTTTCGCGCACATCCCATAGATTCACTGGTATCGCTGCGTTTTCACGCACCTCTCATAAATTCTCCTATATTGCTGTATTTTTGCGCACCTCTCATAACTTTCCGTCTATCGCCGTGTTGTTATGCACATCTCATAACGTCCTCTATATTGCTGTGTATTCGCGCACCTCCCATAGCATCCCTTATATCGCTGTGCCTTCGCGCACCTCTCATACCTTCCCAAATATCGCCCTGTTATCGCGCACCTCCCATTCCTTCCCCTATATCGCTGTGTTTTCATGCATTGTCATACCTTCCCCTATATCGCTGTGTTTTCACACACTTCTCATAGCTTCTCCTATATCGCTGTGTTTTCGTGCACCTTTCATACCTTCCCTTATATCGCTGTGTTTTCACACACCTCTCATACCTTCTCCTATATCACTGTGTTTTTGTGCACCTCTCATACCTTCCCTAATATTGCTGAGTTTTCATGCACATCTCATCACGTGCCCTATATCACTGTGTATTCGCGCTGCACCCATAGCATCCCCTATATCGCTGTGACTTGCGCACCTCTCATATCTTCCTCTATATCGCTGTCTTTTCGCGCACATCCCATAGATTCTCCTCTATCGCTGTGTTATTGCTCACCTCTCATAGCTTCCCCTGTATTGCCGAGTTTTTGCTCACCTCACATGTCTTCACCTAGATCGCTATGTTTTCGCTCCTCTCAATACTTCCCCTATATCGCTGAGTTTTCTCGCACAATAGATACATTCTCCCGTATTGCTGTGTTTTTGCACACCTCTCATAATTTCCCCTAAGTCGCCGTGTTCTCGCACGCCTCTCATACCTTCCCCTATATCACTGTGTTTTCGCGCACGTCCCATAGCGTCCCCCATATTGCTGTGTTTTCGCGCACCTCTCATACCTCCCCCTATATCGCCCTGTTTTCGCGCACATACCATACTTTCCACTATATTGTCCTGTTTTCGTGCACCTCTCATGTCTTCCACTACATCGCTGTGTTTTCTGGCACCTCTGATGCATTCCCCTGTAACGCCAAGTTTTCGCGCACCTCTCATACTTTCCCCTATATCGCCGTGTTTACGTGCACCTCTCATACCTCCTCCTATATCGCCATGTTTTTATGCACATCTCATACCGTCTCCTATATCGCTGTGTTTTCGCGCACCTCCCATAGCATCCCCTATATCGCTGTGGCTTCGTGCACCTCTCATACCTTCCCTTATATCGCCCTTCCCCTATATTGCCCTGTTTTCACGCACCTCCTATACCTTCCCTTATATCGCTGCGCTTTCGTGTACCTCTCATACCTCCCCCTATATCGTTGTGTTTTCACGCACATCTCATAACTTCTCCTATATTTCTGTATTTTTGCGCACCTCTCATAACTTCCCCTATATCGCCGTGATTTTATGCACATCTCATACCGTCCCCAATATCGCTGTGTTTTCGTGCACCTCTCATACCTTCCCTTATCTCGCTGTGTTTTCACGCACCTCTCATAATTTCTCCTATATCGCCGTATTTTTGCGCACCTCTCATGGCTTCCCGACTATCGCCGTGTTTTCATGCACATCTCTTAACGTCCCATATATCGCTGTGTATTAGCGCAACTGCCATAACATCCCCTATATTGCTGTGCCTTCGTGCACCTCTCATACCTTCCCCTATGTCGCCCTGTTTTCGCACACCTCCCATACCGTCCCCTATATCGCTGTATTTTCGCACATCTCTCATGGCTTGCCCAATATCGCCATGTTTTCATGCACATCTCATACCGTCCCCTATATCACTGTGCCATCGCGCACCTCTCACACCTTCCCCTATATCGCTGTGTTTTCGTGCACCTCTCATACCTTCACAACTTTCCCTACATCGCTGTGTTTTCACTCACCTCTCATAACTTCTCATATATAGCCGTGTTTTCGCGGACCTCTCATAATTTCCCCTATATAGCCATGTTCTTGCACACCTCTCGTACCTTCCACTATATCACTGTGTTTTTGCGCACGTCCCATAGCATCCCCTGTATCTCTGTGTTTTCGGGCACCTCTCATACTTTTCCCTGTATCGCCATGTTTTCGCGCATATCCCATAGCTTCCACTATATAGCCCTGTTTACGAGCACCTCTCATGTCTTTCCCTATATCACTGTGTTTTCGCGCACCTCCCATACTTTCCTCTATATTGCTGTGTTTTTGTGCACCTCTCATTCCTTCCCCTATATCGCTATATTTTTGCCCACCTCTCATACCTTCCCCTATATCGCCCTGTTTTCATACACATCCCATAGCTCTCACTATATTGCCCTGTTTTCGTGCACCTCTCATGTCTCCCCTATATCGCTGTGTTTTTGCTTCTGTCATAACTTCCCCTATATCGCTGTGTTTTCTCGCACCTCTGATGCTTTCCCCTATATCGCCGTGTTTTCACGCATCTCTCATTTCTTCCCCGATATCTCCGTGTTTTCATGCACATCTCATACCGTCCCCTATATCACTGTGCCTTCGCGCACCTCTCATACCTTCCCCTATATCGCTGTGTTTTCGTGCACCTCTCATACCTTCACAACTTCCCCTACATCGCTGTGTTTTCACTCACCTCTCATAACTTCTCATATATCGCCGTGTTTTCGCGGACCTCTCATAATATCCCCTATATAGCCAAGTTCTTGCACACCTCTCGTACCTTCCACTATATCACTGTGTTTTTGCGCACGTCCCATAGCATCCCCTGTATCTCTGTGTTTTCGGGCACCTCTCATACTTTTCCCTGTATCGCCATGTTTTCGCGCATATCCCATAGCTTCCACTATATAGCCCTGTTTACGAGCACCTCTCATGTCTTTCCCTATATCACTGTGTTTTCGCGCACCTCCCATACTTTCCTCTATATTGCTGTGTTTTTGTGCACCTCTCATTCCTTCCCCTATATCGCTATATTTTTGCCCACCTCTCATACCTTCCCCTATATCGCCCTGTTTTCATACACATCCCATAGCTCTCACTATATTGCCCTGTTTTCGTGCACCTCTCATGTCTCCCCTATATCGCTGTGTTTTTGCTTCTGTCATAACTTCCCCTATATCGCTGTGTTTTCTCGCACCTCTGATGCTTTCCCCTATATCGCCGTGTTTTCACGCATCTCTCATTTCTTCCCCGATATCTCCGTGTTTTCATGCACATCTCATACCGTCCCCTATATCACTGTGCCTTCGCGCACCTCTCATACCTTCCCCTATATCGCTGTGTTTTCGTGCACCTCTCATACCTTCACAACTTCCCCTACATCGCTGTGTTTTCACTCACCTCTCATAACTTCTCATATATCGCCGTGTTTTCGCGGACCTCTCATAATATCCCCTATATAGCCAAGTTCTTGCACACCTCTCGTACCTTCCACTATATCACTGTGTTTTTGCGCACGTCCCATAGCATCCCCTGTATCGCTGTGTTTTCGGGCACCTCTCATACTTTTCCCTGTATCGCCATGTTTTCGCGCATATCCCATAGCTTCATCTATATCGCTGTGTTTTTGTGCACCTCTCATTCCTTCCCCTATATCGCTGTGTTTTCACGCACCTCTCATAACTTCTCCTATATCGCTGTATTTTTGCGCACCTCTTATACCTTCCCTTATATCGCCGTGTTTTCAATCACATCTCATAACGTCCCCCATATTGCTGTGTATTCGCACACCTCCCATAGAATCCCCTATATCGCTGTGCCTTCGCGCACATCTGATACCTTCCCCTATATCGTCCTGTTTTCGCGCACCTCCCATACCTTCCCTTTTATCGTTGTGTTTTCGTGCACCTCTCATACCTATCCCTATATTGCCGTGTTTTCGCGCATCTCTCATGGCTTCCCCAATATTGCTGTGTATTCATGCACATCTCATATCGTCCCTTATATCACTGTGCTTTCGCACACCTCCCATAGCTACGCCCACGTCGCTGTGTTTTTGCGCACCTCTCATACCTTCCCGTATATCGCTGTCTTTTTGCGCACATCCCATAGCTTCATCTTTATCGCTATGTTATTGCTCACCTCTCATAGCTTCCCCTATATCACTGTGTTTTCACGCACCTCTCATGTCTTCACCTATGTTTTCACTCCTATGTTTTCACCCCTGTCATTACTTCCATTATATCGCTGTGTTTTCTCACACCTCTGATACATTCCCCTGTATCGCCGTGTTGTCACGCACCTCTCATAATTTCCCCTACATCGCTGTATTCTCGCACACCTGTCATACCTTCCCCTATATCACTGTGTTTTCGCGCACGTCCCATAGCGTCCCCTATATCGCTGTGTTTTCGCGCACCTCTCATACTTTCCCCTATATCGCCCTGTTTTCGCACACCTCCCATTCCTTCCCCTGTATCGCTGTGTTTTAGTGCACCTCTCATACCTTCCCCTATATTGCCCTGTTTTCGCGCAGCTCCCATAACTTCCCCGATATCGCTGTGTTTTCATGCACATCCCAAAGATTCACCTTTATCCCTGTGTTATTGCTCACCTCTCATAGGTTCCCCTGTATCGCCGTGTTTTTGCTCACCTCTCATAGCTTCCCCTATATCGCCGTGTTTTCGCGCACCTCTCATGTCTTCACCTAGATCGCTATGTTTTCGCTCGTCTCAATACTTCCCCTATATCGCTGTGTTTTCTCGCACATCTGATACATTTTGCCGTATCGCCGTGTTTTTCGCACAGCTCTTACAATTTCCCCTATATCGCCGTGTTCTCGCACACCTCTCATACCTTCCCCTATATCACTGTTTTTTTGTGCATGTCCCATAGCGTCCCCTATATCGCTGTGTTTTCTCGCACCTCTGATACATTCCCCTGTATCGCCGTGGTTTCGCCAACATCCCATAGGTTCCACTATATTGCCCTGTTTTTGCGCACCTCTCATGTCTTCCCCTATATCACGGTGTTTTCGCGCACCTCTCATAGCATCCCCTATATCGCTGTGCCTTCGCGCACCTCTCATAACTTCCCCTATATCGCCCTGTTTTCGCGCACCTCCCATACCTTCCCCAATATCGCCGTGTTTTCGTGCACCTCTCATACCTTCCCTTATCTCGCTGTGTTTTCACGCACCTCTCATAATTTCTCCTATATCGCCGTATTTTTGCGCACCTCTCATGGCTTCCCCAATATCGCCGTGTTTTCATGCACATCTCTTAACGTCCCATATATCGCTGTGTATTAGCGCAACTGCCATAGCATCCCCTATATCGCTGTGCCTTCGTGCACCTCTCATACCTTCCCCTATGTCGCCCTGTTTTCACACACCTCCCATACCGTCCCCTATGTCGCTGTATTTTCGCACACCTCTCATGGCTTGCCCAATATCGCCGTGTTTTCATGCACATCTCATACCGTCCCCTATATCACTGTGCCGTCGCGCACCTCTCACACCTTCCCCTATATCGCTGTGTTTTCGTGCACCTCTCATACCTTCACAACTTCCCCTACATCGCTGTGTTTTCACTCACCTCTCATAACTTCTCATATATAGCCGTGTTTTCGCGGACCTCTCATAATTTCCCCTATATAGCCATGTTCTTGCACACCTCTCGTACCTTCCACTATATCACTGTGTTTTTGCGCACGTCCCGTAGCATCCCCTGTATCGCTGTGTTTTCGGGCACCTCTCATACTTTTCCCTGTATCGCCATGTTTTCGCGCATATCCCATAGCTTCCACTATATAGCCCTGTTTTCGAGCACCTCTCATGTCTTTCCCTATATCACTGTGTTTTCGCGCACCTCCCATACCTTCCTTCTTTTTGTTGCTGTGTTTTTGTGCACCTCTCATTCCTTCCCCTATATTGCTGTATTTTTGCGCACCTCTCATACCTTCCCCTATATCGCCGTGTTTTCAATCACATCTCATAACGTCCCCCATATTGCTGAGTATTCGCGCACCTCCCATAGAATCCCCTATATCGCTGTGCCTTCGCGCACATCTCATACCTTCCCCTATATCGTCCTGTTTTCGCGCACCTCCCATACCTTCCCTTTTATCGTTGTGTTTTCGTGCACCTCTCATACCTACCCCTATATTGCTGTGTTTTCGCGCATCTCTCATGGCTTCCCCAATATTGCTGTGTATTCATGCACATCTCATATCGTCCCTTATATCACTGTGCTTTCGCGCACCTCCCATAGCTACGCCCACGTCGCTGTGTTTTCGCGCACCTCTCATACCTTCCCCTATATCGCTGTCTTTTTGCGCACATCCCATAGCTTCATCTTTATCGCTGTGTTATTGCTCACCTCTCATAGCTTCCCCTATATCACTGTGTTTTCACGCACCTCTCATGTCTTCACCTATATCGCTATGTTTTCACTCCTGTCATTACTTCCATTATATCGCTGTGTTTTCTCACACCTCTGATACATTCCCCTGTATCGCCGTGTTGTCACGCACCTCTCATAATTTCCCTTACATCGCTGTATACTCGCACACCTCTCATACCTTCCCCTATATCACTGTGTTTTCGCGCACGTCCCATAGCTTCCCCAATATCGCTGTGTTTTCGCGCACCTCTCATACCTTCCCCTATATCGCCCTGTTTTCGCACACCTCCCATTCCTTCCCCTGGATCGCTGTGTTTTCGTGCACCTCTCATACCTTCCCCTATATTGCCCTGTTTTCGCGCAGCTCCCATAACTTCCCCGATATCGCTGTGTTTTCGTGCACATCCCATAGATTCACCTTTATCCCTGTGTTTTTGCTCACCTCTCATAGCTTCCCCTATATTGCCCTGTTTTCGCGCAGCTCCCATAACTTCCCCGATATCGCTGTGTTTTCGTGCACATCCCATAGATTCACCTTTATCCCTGTGTTTTTGCTCACCTCTCATAGCTTCCCCTATATTGCCCTGTTTTCGCGCAGCTCCCATAACTTCCCCGATATCGCTGTGTTTTCGTGCACATCCCATAGATTCACCTTTATCCCTGTGTTTTTGCTCACCTCTCATAGCTTCCCCTATATCGCCGTGTTTTCGCGCACCTCTCATGTCTTCACCGAGATCGCTATGTTTTCGCTCGTCTCAATACTTCCCCTATATCGCTGTGTTTTCTCGCACATCTGATACATTTTGCCGTATCGCCGTGTTTTTCGCACAGCTCTTACAATTTCCCCTATATCGCCGTGTTCTTGCACACCTCTCATACCTTCCCCTATATCACTGTTTTTTTGCTCATGTCCCATAGCGTCCCCTATATCGCTGTGTTTTCTCGCACCTCTGATACATTCCCCTGTATCGCCGTGGTTTCGCCAACATCCCATAGGTTCCACTATATTGCCCTGTTTTTGCGCACCTCTCATGTCTTCCCCAATATCACGGTGTTTTCGCGCACCTCTCATAGCATCCCCTATATCGCTGTGCCTTCGCGTACCTCTCATAACTTCCCCTATATCGCCTTGTTTTCGCGCACCTCCCATACCTTCCCCAATATCGCTGCGTATTCGTGCACCTCTCATACCTTCCCTTATCTCGCTGTGTTTTCACGCACCTCTCATAATTTCTCCTATATCGCCGTATTTTTGCGCACCTCTCATGGCTTCCCCAATATCGCCGCGTTTTCATGCACATCTCTTAACGTCCCATATATCGCTGTGTATTAGCGCAACTGCCATAGCATCCCCTATATCGCTGTGCCTTCGTGCACCTCTCATACCTTCAGCTATGTCGCCCTGTTTTCGCACACCTCCCATACCGTCCCCTATATCGCTGTACTTTCGCACACCTCTCATGGCTTCCCCAATATCGCCGTGTTTTCATGCACATCTCATAACGTCTCCTATATCTCTGTGTATTCACGCACCTCCCATAGCATCCCCTATATCGCTGTGCCTTCGCGCATCACTCATACCTTCCCCTATATCGCCCTGTTTTTGGTGAACCTCCCATGGCTTCGCCTACATCGCTGTGCTTTTGCGCACCTCATACCTTCCCCTATATCACCGTGTTTTCGCGCACCTCTCATTTCTTCACCTATATCGCCGTATTCTCGCACACCTCTCATATCTTCCCCTATATCACTGTGTTTTCGCGCACGTCCAATAGCGTCCCCTATATCGCTCTGTTTTCACGCACCTCTCATGTCTTCCCCTATATTACTGTTTTTTCGTGCATCTCCCATACCATCCCCTATATTGCTGAGTTTCACACACGTCTCATACCTTTCCCTATATCGTCCTGTTTTCGAGCACCTCCCATAGCTTCCCCTATATCGCTGTGTTTTCGTGTACCTCTCATACCTCCCCTTATATCGCTGTGTTTTCACGCACTTCTCATAACTTCCCCTATATTGCCGTGTTTTTATGCACATCCTATTATGTCCCCTGTATCGCTGTGTATTCGAGCACCTCCCATAGCATCCCCTATATCACTGTTCCTTCGCGCACCTCCCATACCTTCCCTTATATCGGTGTCTTTTCGCACACATCCCATAGATTCAACTTTATCACTGTGTTATTGCACACCTCGCAGAGCTTCCCCTATGTCGCCGTGTTTTTGCTCACCTTTCATAGCTTCCCCTATATCGCTGTGTTTTCGCGCACCTCTCATGTCTTCACCTAGATCGCTATGTTTTCGCTCCTCTCATTACTTCCCCTATCTCGCTGTGTTTTCTCGCACCTCTGATACATTCCCCTGTATCACCGTGTTTTCGCGCACCTCTCATAATTTCCCCTATATCGCCGTGTTTTCGCGCACGTCCCATAGCGTGCCCTATAACGCTGTGTTTTCGGGCACCTCTCTTACCTTCCCCTATATTGCCATGTTTTCATGCACATCTCATAACGTCCCCTATATTGCCCTGTTTTCGCACACCTCTCATACCTTCCCCTATATCGCTGTGTTTTCACACACCTCTCATAACTTCTCCATTATTGCTGCATTTTTGCGCACCTCTCATAACTTCCCCCATATCGCTGTGTTTTTATGCACATCTCATAACGTCCCCTATATCACTGTGTATTCGTGCACCTCCCATAGCCTCCCACGTATTGCTGTGCCTTCGCGCATTTCTCATACCTTCGCCTATATCGCCCTGTTTTTGCACACTTCCCATTCATTCTCCTATGTCGCTGTGTTTTTGTGAACCTCTCATACCTCCCCTAATATCGCTGCGTTTTCATGCACATCTCATAACGTCCCGTATATCGCTGTGTATTCACGCACCTCCCATAGCATCCCCTATATCGCTGTGCCTTGCGCACCTCCCATACCTTCCCCTATATCGGTGTCTTTTCGCACACATCCCATAGATTCAACTTTATCACTGTGTTATTGCACACCTCTCAGAGCTTCCCTTATATCGCCGTGTTTTTGCTCACCTTTCATAGCTTCCCCTATATCGCTGTGTTTTCGCGCACCTCTCATGTCTTCACCTAGATCGCTATGTTTTCGCTCCTCTCATTACTTCCCCTATCTCGCTGTGTTTTCTCGCACCTCTGATACATTCCCCTGTATCACCGTGTTTTCGCGCACCTCTCATAATTTCCCCTATATCGCCGTGTTTTCGCGCACGTCCCATAGCGTCCCCTATAACGCTGTGTTTTCGGGCACCTCTCATACCTTCCCCTATATTGCCGTGTTTTCATGCACATCTCATAACGTCCCCTATATCGCTGTGTATTCGTGCACCTCCCATAGCACCCCAATATAACTGTGCCTTCGCGTACCTCTCATGCCTTCCCCTATATCGCTGTGTTTTCACGCACCTCTCATAACTTCTCCTATATTGCTGCATTTTGCGCAACTCTCATAACTTCCCCTATATCGCTGTGTTTTTATGCACAGCTCATAACGTCCCCTATATCACTGTGTAGTCGCGCACCTCCCATAGCCTCCCACATGTTGCTGTGCCTTCGCGCACTTCTCATACCTTCACCTATATCGCCCTGTTTTCGCACACTTCCCATTCATTCTCCTATGTCGCCTTGCTTTTGTGAACTTCTCATACCTTCCCTAATATCGCTGCGTTTTCATGCACATCGCATAACGTCCCGTATATCGCTGTGTATTCGCGCACCTGCCATAGCATCCTCTACATCGCTGTGCCTTTGCGCACCTCTCATACATTCTCCTATGTCGCCCTGTTTTCGCACAGCTCCCATACCGTCCCCTATATCGCTGTGTTTTCGCACACGTCTCATGGCTTCCCCAATATCGCCGTGTTTTCATGCACATCTCATAACGTCTCCTATATCTCTGTGTATTCACGCACCTCCCATAGCATCCCCTATATAGCTGTGCCTTCGTGCATCGCTCATACCTTCCCCTATATCGCCCTGTTTCCCGTGCACCTCCCATGGCTTCGCCTGCATCGCTGTGTTTTTGTGCACCTCTCATACCTTCCCCTATATCGCTGTGTTTTTGCGCACCTCTCATGTCTTCACCTATATCGCTGTGTTTCAGCTCCTCTCATTACTTCCCCTATATCGCTCTGTATTCTCGCACTTCTGATACAGTTCCCTGTATCAACGTGTTTTCGCGCACCTCTCATGTCTTTACCTAGATCGCTATGTTTTCGCTCCACTTAATACTTCCCCTATATCGCTGTGTTTTCTCGCACATCTGATACTTTTTGCCGTATCGCCGTGTTTTTGCACACCTCTCATAATTTCCCCTATATCACCGTGTTCTCGCACACCTCTCATACCTTCCCCTATATCACTGTGTTTTCGCGCACGTCCCATTGCTTCCCCATATCGCTGTGTTTTCGCGCATCTCTCATCGCTTCCCCTATATCGTCCTGTTTTCGCGCACGTCCCATTGCTTCCCCTATATCGCTGTGTTTTCGCGCACCTCTCATCGCTTCCCCTATATCGCCCTGTTTTCGTGCACATCCCATAGTTTCCACTATATTGCCCTGTTTTCGCGCACCTCTCATGTATTCCACTACATAGCTGTGTTTTCTGGCACCTCTGATGCATTCCCCTGTAACACCAAGTTTTCGCGCAACTCTCATACCTCCCCCTATATCGCCATGTTTTTATGCACATCTCATACCGTCTCCTATATCGCTGTGTTTTCGTGCACCTCCGATAGCATCCCCTATATCGCTGTGCCTTCGTGCACCTCTCATACCTTCCCCTATATCGCTGTGTTTTCACACACCTCTCTTAACTTCTCCCATATCACTGTGTTTTCGCGCACGTCCCATTGCGTCCCTTATATCGCTGTGTTTTCGCGCACCTCTCATAGCTTCCCCTATATCGCCCTGTTTTCGTGCACATCCCATAGCTTCCACTATATTGCCCTGTTTTTGCACACCTCTCATGTATTCCACTACATAGCTGTGTTTTCTGGCACCTCTGATGCATTCCCCTGTAACGCCAAGTTTTCGCGCAAATCTCACACCTCCCCCTATATCACCATGTTTTTATGCACATCTCATACCATCTCCTGTATCAACGTGTTCTCGCACACCTCTCATACCTTCCCCTATATCACTGTGTTTTTGCGCATGTCCCATAGCGTCCCCTATATCGCTGTGTTTTCTCGCACCTCTGATACATTCCCCTGTATCATTGTGGTTTCGCGCACATCCCATAGGTTCCACTATATTGCCCTGTTTTTGCGCACCTCTCATGTCTTCCCCTATATCACGGTGTTTTCGTGCACCTCTCATACCTTCCCCTATATCGCTGTGTTTTCACACACCTCTCTTAACTTCTCCTATATCACTGTGTTTTCGCGCACGTCCCATTGTGTCCCTTATATCGCTGTGTTTTCGCGCACCTCTCATACCTTCCCCTATATCGCCCTGTTTCCCGTGCACCTCCCATGGCTTCGCCTACATCGCTGTGTTTTTGCACACCTCTCATACCTTCCCCTATATCGCCGTGTTTTCGCGCACCTCTCATTTCTTCACCTATATCGCTATGTTTCCGCTCCTCTCATTACTTCCCCTATATCGCTCTGTGTTCTTGCACTTCTGATACAGTTCCCTGTATCAACGTGTTTTCGCGCACCTCTCATAATTTCACCTATATCTCCGTCTTCTCGCACACCTCTCATATCTTCCCCTATATCACTGTGTTTTCGTGCATCTCCCATACCATCCCCTATATTGCTGTGTTTCGCACACGTCTCATACCTTTCCCTATATCGCTCTGTTTTCGAGCACCTCCCATACCTTCGCCTATATCGCTGTGTTTTCGTGTACCTCTCATACCTCCCCTTATATTGCTGTTTTCACACACCTCTCATAACATCCCCTGCATTGCTGTATTTTTGCGCACCTCTCATAACTTCCCCTATATTGCCGTGTTTTTATGCACATCTCATAACGTCCCCTATATCGCTGTGTATTCGCGCACATCCCATAGCATCCCTTATAATGCTGTGCCTTCGTGCACCTCTCATACCTTCCCCTATATCGCCCCGTTTTCGCACAACTTCTATATCTTCCCCTATATTGCTGTGTTTTCATGCACCTCTCATACCTCCCCTATATCAGTATGTTTTCACACACCTCTCATACCTTCCCCTATATCGCTGTGTTTTCACACACCTCTCATAACTTCTCCTACATCGCTGTGTTTTTGTGCACCTCTCATATCTACCCTAATATCGCTGAGTTTTCATGCACATCTGATGACGTCCCCTATATCGCTGTATATTCACGCACCTCCCATAGCATCCCCTATATCGCTGTGCCTTGCGCACCTCTCATACCGTCCCCTATATTGTCGTGTTTTCGCGCACCTCTCATAGCTTCCCCTATATCGCCATATTTTCATACAAATCTCATACCGTCCCCTATATCGCCCTGTTTTCGAGCACCTCCCATACCTTCCCCTGTATCGCTGTGTTTTCGGGCACCTCTCATACCTCCCTCTATATCGCTGTGTTTTCATGCACCTCTCATAACTTCTCCTATATCGCTGTGTTTTTGTGCACCTCTTATATCTTCCCTAATATCGCTGCTTCTTCCTGCACATCTCATAACGTCCCCAATATCGCTGTGTATTCACGCACCTCCCATAGCATCCCCTATATCGCTGTGCCTTGCGCACCTCCCATACCTTCCCCTATATCGGTGTCTTTTCGCACACATCCCATAGATTCAACTTTATCACTGTGTTATTGCACACCTCTCAGAGCTTCCCTTATATCGCCGTGTTTTTGCTCACCTTTCATAGCTTCCCCTATATCGCTGTGTTTTCGCGCACCTCTCATGTCTTCACCTAGATTGCTATGTTTTCGCTCCTCTCATTACTTCCCCTATATCGCTGTGTTTTCTCGCACCTCTGATACATTCCACTGTATCGCCGTGCTTTCGTGCACCTCTCATAATTTCCCCTATATCGCCGTGTTTTCGCGCACGTCCCATAGCGTCCACTATAACGCTGTGTTTTCGGGCACCTCTCATACCTTCCCCTATATTGCCGTGTTTTCATGCACATCTCATAACGTCCCCTATATTGCTGTGTATTCGTGCACCTCCCATAGCACCCCTATATAACTGTGCCTTCGCGTACCTCTCATGCCTTCCCCGATATCGCTGTGTTTTCGTGCACCTCTCATACCTCCCCCTATGTCGCTTTGTTTTCACGCACCTCTCATAACTTCTCCTATATCGCTGTATTTTGTGCACCTCTCATGGCTTCCCCAATATAGCCGTGTTTTCATGCACATCTCTTAACGTCCCCTATATCGCTGTGTATTCGCGCACCTCCCATAAAGTCCCCTATATCGCTGTGTTTTCGCACACCTCTCATACCTTCCCCTATATCGCCCTGTTTCCCGCGCACCTCCCATGAGTTCGTATACATCGCTGTGTTCTTGCGCACCTCTCATATCTTCCCCTATATCGCCGTGTTTTCGCGCACGTCCCATAGCGTCCACTATAACGCTGTGTTTTCGGGCACCTCTCATACCTTCCCCTATATTGCCGTGTTTTCATGCACATCTCATAACGTCCCCTATATTGCTGTGTATTCGTGCACCTCCCATAGCACCCCTATATAACTGTGCCTTCGCGTACCTCTCATGCCTTCCCCTATATCGCTGTGTTTTCACGCACCTCTCATAACTTCTCCTATATTGCTGCATTTTTGCGCAACTCTCATAACTTCCCCTATATCGCTGTGTTTTCGCGCACCTCCCATAGCATCCCCCATATCGCTGTGTTTTCTCGCACCTCTGATACATTCCCCTGTATCGCCGTGGTTTCGCGCACATCAAATAGGTTCCACTATATTGCCCTGTTTTTGCGCACCTCTCATGTCTTCCCCTATAGGACGGTGTTTTCGCGCACCTCTCATAGCATGCCCTATATCGCCCTGCTTACGCGCACTTCCCATACCTTCCCCAATATCGCCGTGTTTTCGTGCACCTCTCATACCTCCCCCTATATCACAGTGTTTTCACGCACCTCTCATAATTTCTCCTATATCGCCGTATTTTTGCGCACCACTCATGGCTTCCCTAATATCACTGCGTTTTCATGCACATCTCATCACGTCCCCTATATCGCTGTGTTTTCGTGCACCTTTCTTACCTTCCCCTATATCGCTGTCTTTTCGCGCACCTCACTTACCTTCCCCTATATCGCTGTCTTTTCGCGCACATCCCATAGATTCATTGGTATCGCTGCGTTTTCACGCACCTCTCATAAATTCTCCTATATTGCTGTATTTTTGCGCACCTCTCATAACTTTCCGTCTATCGCCGTGTTGTTATGCACCTCCCATAGCATCCCCTATATCGCTGTGCCTTGCGCACCTCTCATATCTTCCCCTATATCGCTGTCTTTTCGCGCACATCCCATAGATTCTCCTCTATCGCTGTGTTATTGCTCACCTCTCATAGCTTCCCCTGTATTGCCGAGTTTTTGCTCACCTCACATGTCTTCACCTAGATCGCTATGTTTTCGCTCCTCTCAATACTTCCCCTATATCGCTGAGTTTTCTCGCACAATAGATACATTCTCCCGTATCGCCGTGTTTTTGCACACCTCTCATAATTTCCCCTAAATCGCTGTGTTCTCGCACGCCTCTCATACCTTCCTCTATATCACTGTGTTTTCGCGCTCGTCCCATAGCGTCCCCCATATTGCTGTGTTTTCGCGCACCTCTCATATCTTCCCCTATATCGCGCTGTTTTTGCGCACATACCATACCTTCCACTATATTGTCCTGTTTTCGCGCACCTCTCATGTCTTCCACTACATCGCTGTGTTTTCTGGCACCTCTGATGCATTCCCCTGTAACGCCAAGTTTTCGCGCACCTCTCATACTTTCCCCTATATCGCCGTGTTTACGCGCACCTCTCATACCTCCTCCTATATCGCCATGTTTTTATGCACATCTCATACCGTCTCCTATATCGCTGTGTTTTCGCGCACCTGCCATAGTATCCCCTATATCGCTGTGCCTTCGTGCACCTCTCATACCTTCCCTTATATCGCCCTTCCCCTATATTGCCCTGTTTTCACACACCTCCTATACCTTCCCTTATATCGCTGCGTTTTCGTGTACCTCTCATACCTCCCCCTATATCGTTGTGTTTTCACGCACCTCTCATAACTTCTCCTATATTTCTGTATTTTTGCGCGAAAAATAACTTCCCCTATATCGCCGTGATTTTATGCACATCTCATAACGTCCCCTATATCGCTGTGTATTCGTGCACCTCCCATACCTTCCCTAATACCTTTGCGTTTTCATGCACATCTCATCACGTCCCCTATATCACTGTGTATTCGCGCACATCCCATAGTATTCCCTCTATCGCTGTGCCTTGCGCACCTCTCATAGCTTCCCCTATATCGCTGTGTTTTCAGGCAACTCTCATAGCTTCCCCTATATCGCTGTGTTTTCAGGCAACTCTCATAGCTTCCCCAATATCGCCGTGTATTCATGCACATCTCATACCGTCCCCTATATCGCTGTGTTTTCGCACACCTCCCATAGCTTCGCCTACATCGCTGTTTTCGCGCACATCCCATAGCTTCACCTTGATCGCTGTGTTATTGCTCACTTCTCATAGCTTACCCTATATCGCCGTGTTTTCGCGCACCTCGCATGTCTTCACCTATATCGCTATGTTTTCGCTCCTATCATTACTTCCCCTATATCGCTGTGTTTTCTCGCACCTCTGATACATTCTCCTGTATTGCCATGTTTTCGCGCACCTCTTACAATTTCCCCTGTATCGCCGTGTTCTCGCATACCTCTCATACCTTCCCCATATCACTGTTTATTTGCGCATTTCCCATAGCGTTCCCTATATCGCTGTGTTTTCTCGCACCTCTGATACATTCACCTGTATCGTTGTGGTTTCGCGCACATCCCATAGGTTCCTCTATATTGCCCTGTTTTTGCGCACCTCTCATGTCTTCCCCTATATCACGGTGTTTTCGCGCACCTCTCATAGCATCCCCTATATCGCTGTGCCTTCGCGCACCTCTCATAACTTCCACTATATCGCCCGGTTTTCGCGCACCACCGATATCTTCCCCAATATTGCTGTGTTTTCCTGCACCTCTCATACCTTCCCTTATCTCGCTGTGTTTTCACGCACTTCTCATAACTTCTCCTATATCACTGTATTTTTGCGCAGCTCTTATACCTTCCCCTATATTGCCGTGTTTTCATGCACATCTCATAGCGTCCCCTATATCGCTGTGTATTCGCGCACCTCCCATAGCATCCCTTATATCGCTGTGCCTTCGCGCACCTCTCATACCTTCCCCTATGTCGCCCTGTTTTCGTACACCTCCCATATCCCATACCGTCCCCTATATCGCTGTATTTTCGCACACCTCTCATGGCTTCCCCAATATCGTCGTGTTTTCATGCTCATCTCATAACGGCTCCTTTATCTCTGTGTAATCACGCACTTCCCATAGCATCCCCTATATCGTTGTGCCTTCGCGCATCACTCATACCTTCCCCTATATCGCCCTGTTTCCCGTGCACCTCCCATGGTTTCACCTACATCGCTGTGTTTTTGTGCACCTCTCATACCTTCCCCTATATCGCCGTGTTTTCGCGCACCTCTCATTTCTTCACCTGCATCGCTGTGTTTCCGCTCCTCTCACTACTTCCCCTATATCGCTCTGTGTTCTCGCACTTCTGATACAGTTCCCTGTATCAATGTATTTTCGAGCACCTCCCATACCTTCCCCTATATCGCTGTGCCTTCGCGCACCTCTCATACCTTCCCCTATATCGCCCTGTTTTCACGCACCTCTCATGTCTTCCACTACATCGCTGTGTTTTCTGGCACCTCTAATGCATTCGCCTGTAACGCCAAGTTTTCACGCACCTCTCATACTTTCCTCTATATCACCGTTTTTACGCGCACCTCTCGTACCTGCCCCTATATCGCCATGTTTTTATGCAGATCTCATACCGTCTCCTATATCGCTGTGTTTTTGCGCACCTCCTATAGCATCCCCTATATCGCTGTGCCTTCGTGCACCTCTCATACCTTGCCCTATATCGCCCTGTTTTCGCGCACCTCCTATACCTTCCCTTATATCACAGCATTATCGTGCACCTTTCATACCTTCCCCTATATCGCTGTGTTTTCGCACACGTCTCATAACTTCTCCTATATCGCTGTGTTTTTGTGCACCTCTCATACCTTCCCTAATATCACTGCGTTTTCATGCACATCTCATCACGTCCCCATATCGCTGTGTATTCACGCACCTCCCATAGCATCCCCTATATCGCTGTGCCTTGCGCACCTCTTATATCTTCCCCTATATCGCTGTCTTTTCGCGCACATCCCATAGCTTCCCCTGTATCGCCGTGTTTTTGCTCACCTCTCATAGCTTCCCCTATATCGCATGTTTTCGCGCACCTCACATGTCTTCACCTAGATCGCTATGTTTTCGATCCTCTCAATACTTCCCCTATATCGCTGTGTTTTCTCGCACGTCTGATACATTCTCACGTATCGCCGTGTTTTCGCACACCTCTCATAATTTACCCTATACCGCCGTGTTCTCGCACACCAATCATAACTTGCCCTATATCACTGTGTTTTCGCGCACGTCCCATTGCGTCCCCTATATCGCTGTGTTTTCGCGCACCTCTCATAGCTTCCCCTATGTCGCCCTGTTTTCGTGCACATCCCATAGCTTCCACTATATTGCCCTGTTTTCGCACACCTCTCATGTATTCCACTACATCGCTGTGTTTTCTGGCAGCTCTGATGCATTCCCCTGTAATGCCAAGTTTTCGCGCACCTCTCATACGTTCCGCTATATCGCCATGTTTACGCGCACCTCTCATACCTGCCCCTATATCGCCATGTTTTTATGCACATCTCATACCGTCTCCTATATCGCTGTGTTTTTGCGCTCCTCCCATAGCATCCCCTATATCGCTGTGCCTTCGTGCACCTCTCATACCTTCCCCTATATCGCCCTGTTTTCGCGCACCTCCCATACATTCTCCCATAGTGCTGTGTTTTCGTCACCTCTCATACCTCCCCCTCTATCGCTGTGTTTTCACGCACCTCTCATAACTTCTCCTATATCGCTGTATTTTTGTGCACCTCTCATGGCTTCCCCAATATCGCCGTGTTTTCATGCACATCTCTTAACGTCCCCTATATCGCTGGGTTTTCACGCACCTCTCATAACTTACCCTATATCGCCCTGTTTTCATACCCCTCTCATACCTTCCCCTGTATTGCTGTGTTTTCACGCAGCTCTCATACCTTCCCCTATATCGCTTTCTTTTCGCGCACATCCCATAGCTTCACCTTTATCGCTGTGTTATTGCTGACCTCTCATAGCTTCCCCTATATCGCCGTGTTTTCGCGCACCTCTCATGTCTTCACTTAGATAGCTATGTTTTCGCTCTTCTCATTAATTCTCCTGTATCACCGTGTTTTCGCGCACCTCTCATAATTTCGCCTATATCGCCGTGTTCTCACACACCTGTCATACCATCCCCTATATCACGGTGTTTTCGCGCACGTCCCATAGCTTCCACTACATTGCCCTGTTTTCACGCACCTCTCATGTCTTCCCCTATATTGCTGTGTTTTCTCACACCTCTGATGCATTCCCCTATAACGCCAAGTTTTCGCGCACCTCTCCTACTTTCCCCTATATTGCCGTGTTCTCGCGCAGCTCGCATACCTTCCCCTATATCACTGTGTTTTCACGCACGTCCCATGGAGTCCCCTATATTGCTGTGTTTTCGCGCAGCTCTCATACCTTCCCCTATATCGCCCTTTTTTCATACACATCCCATAGCTCTCACTATATTGTCCTGTTTTCGTGCACCTCTCATGTATCCCCTATATCGCTGTGTTTTTGCTTCTCTCATAATTTCCCCTATATTGCTGTGCTTTCTCGCACCTCTAATGCATTCCCCTGTATTGCCGTGTTTTTGCGCGCCTCTCATACTTTCCCCTATATCGCCGTGTTTTCACGCATCTCTCATTTCTTCCCCGATATCTCCGTGTTTTCATGCACATCTCATACCGTCCCCTATATCACTGTGCCTTCGCGCACCTCTCATACCTTCCCCTATATCGCTGTGTTTTCGTGCACCTCTCATACCTTCACAACTTCCCCGACATCGCTGTGTTTTCACTCACCTCTCATAACTTCTCATATATCGCCGTGTTTTCGCGGACCTCTCATAACTTCCCCTATATCGCCCTGTTTTTTTGTACCTCTCATACCTTCCCTAATATCAGTGCGTTTTCATGCACATCTCATCACATCCACTATATCGCTGTGTATTCACGCACTTCCCATAGCATCCCCTATATCGCTGTACCTTGCGCACCTCTCATAGCTTCCCCTATATCGCTGTCTTTTCGCGCACATCCCATAGATTCACCTTTATCGCTGTGTTATTGCTCACCTCTCTTAGCTTCCCCTGTATCGCCATGTTTTCGCACACCTCTCATATCTTCACCTAGGTCGCTATGCATTCGATCCTCTCAATACTTCCCCTGTATCGCTGGGTTTTCTCGCACATCTGATACATTCTCCCGTATCGCCGTGTTTTCGCACACCTGTCATAACTTCCCCGAAATTGCCCTGTTTTCGCGCACCTCTCATGTATTCCACTAATTAGCTGTGTTTTCTGGCACCTCTGATGCATTCCCCTGTAACGCCAAGTTTTCACACACCTCTCATACTTTCCCCTATATCGCCGTATTTACGCGCACCTCTCATACCTCCCCCTATATCGCCATGTTTTTATGCACATCTCATACCGTCTCCTATATCTCTGTGTTATCGCGCACCTCCGATAGCATCCCCTATATCGCTGTGCCTTCTTGAACCTCTCATACCTTCTCCTATATCGCTGTGTTTTCAGGCACCTCTCATGGCTTCCCCAATATCGCCGTGTATTCATGCACATCTCATACCATCCCCTATATCGCTGTGTTTTGGCGCACCTCCCATAGCTTCGCCTACATCGCTGTTTTCGCGCACATCCCATAGCTTCACCTTGATTGCCGTGTTATTGCTCACCTCTCATAGCTTACCCTATATCGCCGTGTATTTGCGCACCTCGCATGTCTTCACCTATATCGCTATGTTTTCGCTCGTATCATTAATTCCCCTATATCGCTGTGTTTTCTCGCACCTCTCATAGCATCCCCTATATCGCTGTGCCTTCGCACACCTCTCATAACTTCCCCTATATCGCCCTGTTTTCGCGCACCTCGCACACCTTCCCCAATATCGCTATTTTTTAGTGCACCTCTCATACCTTCCCTTATATCGCTGTGTTTTCACGCACCTCTCATAACTTCTCCTATATCACTGTATTTTTGCGCAGCTCTTATACCTTTCCCTATATTGTCGTGTTTTCATGCACATCTCATAACGTACCCTATATCGCTGTGTATTCGCGCACATCCCATAGCATCCCTTATATTGCTGTGCCTTCGCGCACCTCTCATACTTACCCCTACATCGCCGTATTTACGCGCACCTCTCATACCTCCCCCTATATCGCCATGTTTTTATGCACATCTCATACCGTCTCCTATATCGCTGTGTTTTCGCGCACCTCCCATAGCATCCCCTATATCGCTGTGCCTTCTTGAACCTCTCATACCTTCCCCTATATCGCTGTGTTTTCAGGCACCTCTCATGGCTTCCCCAATATCGCCGTGTATTCATGCACATCTCATACCGTCCCCTATATCGCTGTGTTTTGGCGCACCTCCCATAGATTTGCCTACATCGCTGTTTTTGCGCACATCCCATAGCTTCACCTTGATCGCTGTGTTATTGCTCACCTCTCATAGCTTACCCTATATCGCCGTGTTTTCGCGCACCTCGCATGTCTTCACCTATATCGCTATGATTTCGCTCGTATCATTAATTCCCCTATATCGCTGTGTTTTCTCGCACCTCTGATGCATTCTCCTGTATTGCCATGTTTTCGTGCACCTCTTACAATTTCCCCTATATCGCCGTGTTCTGGCACACCTCTCATACCTTCCCCATAACATTGTTTTTTTGCGCATGTCCCATAGCGTCCCCTATATCGCTGTGTTTTTTCGCACCTCTGATACATTCCCCTGTATCGCCGTGGTTTCGCGCACATCCCATAGGTTCCACCATATTGCCCTGTTTTTGCGCACCTCTCATGTCTTCCCCTATATCACGGTGTTTTCGCGCACCTCTCATAGCATCCCCTATATCGCTGTGTCTTCGCACACCTCTCATAACTTCCCCTATATCGCCCTGTTTTCGCGCACCTCGCATACCTTCCCCAATATCACTATGTTTTAGTGCACCTCTCATACCTTCCCTTATATCGCTGTGTTTTCACGCACCTCTCATAACTTCTGCTATATCACTGTATTTTTGCGCAGCTCTTATACCTTCCCCTATATTGTCGTGTTTTCATGCACATCTCATAACGTCCCCTATATCGCTGTGTATTCGCGCACATCCCATAGCATCCCTTATATTGCTGTGCCTTCGCGCACCTCTCATACATTCCCCTATATCGCCCTGTTTTCGCGCACCTATCATACCTTGCCCTATATCGCTGTGTTTTCATGCACCTCTCATACCTCCCCCTATATCGCTGTGTTTTCACACACCTCTCATAACTTCTCCTATATCGCTGTGTTTTTGTGCACCTCTCATATCTTCCCTAATATCACTGCGTTTTCATGCACATCTCATCACGTCCCCTATATCGCTGTGTTTTCGTGCACCTCTCATACCTCCCCCTATATCGCTGTGCTTGCGGACCTCTCATACCTTTCCCTATATCGCTGTCATTTCGCGCACATCCCATAGATTCACCTTTATCGCTGTGTTGTCATGCACATCTCATAACGTCCTCTATATCGCTGTATATTCGCGCACCTCCCATAGCTTCCCTTATGTCACTGTGCTTTCACGCACCTCTCATCCCTTCCCAAATATCGCCCTGTTTTCGCGCACCTCCCATTCCTTCACCTATATCGCTGTTTTCGTGCACCTCTCATACCTTCTCCTATATCGCTGTGTTTTCACACACCTCTCATAACTTCTCCTACATCGCTGTGTTTTCACGCACCTCTCATAACCTCCCCTCTATCGCCCTGTTTTCGAGCTCCTCTCATACCTTCCCCTATATCACTGTGTTTTCACGCAGCTCTCATACCTTCTCCTATATCGCTGTGTTTTCGCACACCTCTCATGGCTTCCCGATTATCGCCATGTATTCATGCACATCTCATAATGTCCCCTATATTGCTGGGTTTTCACACACCTCTCATAACTTCTCCTATATCGCTGTGTTTTTGTGCACCTCTCATATCTTCCCTAATATCACTGCGTTTTCATGCACATCTCATCACGTCCCCTATATCGCTGTGTTTTCGTGCACCTCTCATACCTCCCCCTATATCGCTGTGCTTGCGGACCTCTCATACCTTTCCCTATATCGCTGTCATTTCGCGCACATCCCATAGATTCACCTTTATCGCTGTGTTGTCATGCACATCTCATAACGTCCTCTATATCGCTGTATATTCGCGCACCTCCCATAGCTTCCCTTATGTCACTGTGCTTTCATGCACCTCTCATCCCTTCCCAAATATCGCCCTGTTTTCGCGCACCTCCCATTCCTTCACCTATATCGCTGTTTTCATGCACCTCTCATACCTTCTCCTATATCGCTGTGTTTTCACACACCTCTCATAACTTCTCCTACATCGCTGTGTTTTCACGCACCTCTCATAACCTCCCCTGTATCGCCCTGTTTTCGAGCTCCTCTCATACCTTCCCCTATATCACTGTGTTTTCACGCAGCTCTCATACCTTCCCCTATATCGCTGTCTTTTCGCGCACATCCCATAGATTCACCTTTATCGCTGTGTTATTGCTCACCTCTCATAGCTTCCCCTGTATCGCTGTGTTTTTGCTCACCTCTCATAGCTTCCCCCATATCGCCGTGTTTTTGCGCACCTCTCATGTCTTCACCTAGATCGCTATGTTTTCGCTCCTCTCAATACTTCCCCTATATCACTGCGTTTTCTCAGACCTCTGATGCATTCGCCCGTATCGCCGTGTTTTCGCACACCTCTCATAATTTCCCCGATATCGCCGTGTTCTCGCACACCTCTCATACCTTCCACTATATCACTGTGTTTTCGCGCACGTCCCATAGCATCCCCTGTATCGCTGTGTTTTCGGGCACCTCTCATACCTTTCCCCGTATCGCCATGTTTTCGCGCAAATCCCATAGCTTCCATTTATAGCCCTGTTTTCGAGCACTCTCATGTCTTCCTCTATATCACTGTGTTTTTGCGCACCTCCCATACCTTCCCCTATATCGCTGTGTTTTCACGCACCTCTCATAACTTCTCCTATGTCGCTGTAGTTTTGCGCACCTCTCATACCTTCCCCTATATCGCCGTGTTTTCAATCACATCTCATAATGTCCCCCATATTGCTGTGTATTCGCGCACCTCCCATAGAATCCCCTATATCGCTGTGCCTTCGTGCACATCTCATAACTTCCCCAATATAGTCCTGTTTTCGCACACCTCCCATACCTTCCCTTTTATCGTTGTGTTTTTGTGCACCTCTCATACCTTCCCCTATATTGCTGTGTTTTCGCGCATCTCTCATGGCCTCCCAAATATTGCCGTGTATTCATGCACATCTCATACCGTCCCTTATATGGTTGTGCTTTCGCGCAACTCCCATAGCTATGCCCACGTCGCTGTGTTTTCGCGCATCTCTCATACCTTCATCTATATCGCTGTGTTTTCACTCACTTCTCATAACTTCTCATATATCGCCATGTTTTCGCGGACCTCTCATAATTTCCCCTATATAGCCATGTTCTTGCACACCTCTCATAACTTCCACTATAGCACTGTGTTTTCGCGCACGTCCCATAGCATCCCCGGTATCGCGGTATTTTCGGGCACCTCTCATACCTTTCCCTGTATCGCCATGTTTTCGCGCATATCCCATAGTTTCCTCTATATCGCTGTGTTTTCGTGCACCTCTCATACCTTCCCCTATATCACTGTGTTTTCACGCACCTCTGATACGTTCTCCTATATCGCTGTATTTTTGCGCACCTCTCATACCTTCCCCTATATCGCCGTGTTTTCAATCACATCTCATAACGTCCCCCATATTGCTGTGTATTCGCGCACATCCCATAGAATCTCCTATATCGCTGTGCCTTCGCGCACATCTCATACCTTCCCCTATATCGTCCTGTTTTCGCACACCTCCCATACCTTCCCTTTTATCGTTGTGTTTTTGTGCACCTCTCATACCTTCCCCTATATTGCTGTGTTTTCGCGCATCTCTCATGGCTTCCCCAATATTGCCGTGTATTCATGCACATCTCATACCGTCCCTTATATCGCTGTGCTTTCGCGCACCTCCCATAGCTACGCACACGTCGCTGCGTTTTCGCGCACCTCTCATACATTCCCCTATATCGCTGTCTTTTTGCGCACATCCCATAGCTTCATCTTTATCGCTGTGTTTTTGCTCACCTCTCATAGCTTCCCCTATATCACTGTGTTTTCACGCACCTCTCATGTCTTCACCTATATCGCTATGTTTTCGCTCCTGTCATTACTTCCATTATATCGCTGTGCTTTCTCACACCTCTGATACATTCCCCTGTATCGCCGTGTTGTCACGCACCTCTCATAATTTCCCCTACATCGCTGTATTCTCGCACACCTCTCATACCTTCCCCTATATCACTGTGTTTTCACGCACGTCCCATGGAGTCCCCTATATTGCTGTGTTTTCGCGCAGCTCTCATACCTTCCCCTATATCGCCCTGTTTTCATACACATCCCATAGCTCTCACTATATTGCCCTGTTTTCGTGCACCTCTCATGTCTCCCCTATATCGCTGTGTTTTTGCTTCTCTCATAATTTCCCCTATATTGCTGTGCTTTCTCGCACCTCTAATGCATTCCTCTGTATTGCCGTGTTTTTGCGCGCCTCTCATACTTTCCCCTATATCGCCATGTTTTCACGCATCTCTCATTTCTTCTCCGATATCTCCGTGTTTTCATGCACATCTCATACCGTCCCCTATATCACTGTGCCTTCGCGCACCTCTCATACCTTCCCCTATATCGCTGTGTTTTCGTGCACCTCTCATACCTTCACAACTTCCCCGACATCGCTGTGTTTTCACTCACCTCTCATAACTTCTCATATATCGCCGTGTTTTCGCGGACCTCTCATAATTTCCCCTATATAGCCATGTTCTGGCACACCTCTCGTACCTTCCACTATATCACTGTGTTTTTGCGCACCTCCCATACCTTCCTCTATATTGCTGTATTTTTGTGCACCTCTCATTCCTTCCCCATATCGCTGTGTTTTCACGCACCTCTCATAACTTCTCCTATATCGCTGTATTTTTGCGCACCTCTCATACCTTCCCTTATATCGCCGTGTTTTCAATCACATCTCATAACGTCCCCCATATTGCTGTGTATTCGCGCACCTCCCATAGAATCCCCTATATCACTGTGCCTTCGCGCACATCTCATACCTTCCCCTATATCGTCCTGTTTTCGCGCACCTCCCATACCTTCCCTTTTATCGTTGTGTTTTCGTGCACCTCTCATACCTACCCCTATATTGCTGTGTTTTCGCGCATCTCTCATGGCTTCCCCAATATTGCTGTGTATTCATGCACATCCCATATCGTCCCTTATATCACTGTGCTTTCGCGCACCTCCCATAGCTACGCCCACGTCGCTGTGTTTTCTCGCACCTCTCATACCTTCCCCTATATCGCTGTCTTTTTGCACACATCCCATAGCTTCATCTTTATCGCTGTGTTATTGCTCACCTCTCATAGCTTCCCCTATATCACTGTGTTTTCACGCACCTCTCATGTCTTCACCTATATCGCTATGTTTTCGCTCCTGTCATTACTTCCATTATATCGCTGTGTTTTCTCACACCTCTGATACATTCCCCTGTATCGCCGTGTTGTCACGCACCTCTCATAATTTCCCCTACATCGCTGTATTCTCGCACACCTCTCATACCTTCCCCTATATCACTGTGTTTTCGCGCACGTCCCATAGCGTCCCCTATATCGCTGTGTTTTCGCGCACCTCTCATATCTTCCCCTATATCGCCCTGTTTTCGCACACCTCCCATTCCTTCCCCTGTATCGCTGTGTTTTAGTGCACCTCTCATACCTTCCCCTATATTGCCCTGTTTTCGCGCAGCTCCCATAACTTTCCCGATATCGCTGTGTTTTCATGCACATCCCATAGATTTCACCTTTATCCCTGTGTTATTGCTCACCTCTCATAGGTTCCCCTGTATCGCCGTGTTTTTGCTCACCTCTCATAGCTTCTCCTATATCGCCGTGTTTTCGCGCACCTCTCATGTCTTCACCTAGATCGCTATGTTTTCCGCACAGCTCTTACAATTTCCCCTATATCGCCGTGTTATCACACACCTCTGATACCTTCCCCTATATCACTGTTTTTTTGCGCATGTCCCATAGCGTCCCATATATTGCTGTGTTTTCTCGCACCTCTGATACATTCCCCAGTATCGCCGTGGTTTCACCAACATCCCATAGGTTCCACTATATTGCCCTGTTTTTGCGCACCTCTCATGTCTTCCCCTATATCACGGTGTTTTCGCGCACCTCTCATAGCATCCTCTATATCGCTGTGCTTTCGTGCACCTCTCATACCTTCCCTTATCTCGCTGTGTTTTCACGCACCTCTCATAATTTCTCCTATATCGCTGTATTTTTGCGCACCTCTCATACCTTCCCCTATATCGCCGTGTTTTCAATCACATCTCATAACGTCCCCCATATTGCTGTGTATTCGCGCACCTCCCATAGAATCCCATAGATCGCTGTGCCTTCGCGCACATCTCATACCTTCCCCTATATCGTCCTGTTTTCGCACACCTCCCATACCTTCCCTTTTATCGTTGTGTTTTCGTGCACCTCTTATACCTTCCCCTATATTGCTGTGTTTTCGCGCATCTCTCATGGCTTCCCCAATATTGTCGTGTATTTATGCATATCTCATACCGTCCCTTATATCACTGTGCTTTCTCGCACCTCCCATAGCTACGCCCACGTCGCTGTGTTTTCGTGCACCTCTCATATCTTCCCCAATATCGCTGTCTTTTTGCACACATCCCTTAGCTTCATCTTTATCGCTGTGTTATTGCTCACCTCTCATAGCTTCCCCTATATCACTGTGTTTTCACGCACCTCTCATGTCTTCATCTATATCGCTATGTTTTCGCTCCTGTCATTACTTCCATTATATCGCTGTGTTTTCTCACACCTCTGATACATTCCGCTGTATCGCCGTGGTTTCGCCAACATCCCATAGGTTCCACTATATTGCCCTGTTTTTGCGCACCTCTCATGTCTTCCCTAATATCACGGTGTTTTTGCGCACCTCTCATAACATCCCCTATATCGCTGTGCCTTCGCGCACCTCTCATAACTTCCCCTATATCGCCCTGTTTTCGCGCACCTCCCATACCTTCCCCAATATCGCTGTATTTTTGCGCACCTCTCATACCTTCCCCTATATCGCCGTGTTTTCAATCACATCTCATATCTTCCCCGATATCGTCCTGTTTTCACGCACCTCCCATACCTTCCCTTTTATCGCTGTGTTTTAGTGCACCTCTCATACCTTCCCCTATACTGCCCTGTTTTCGCGCAGCTCCTATAACTTCCCCGATATCGCTGTGTTTTCATGCACATCCCATAGATTCACCTTTATCCCTGTGTTATTGCTCACCTCTCAAAGGTTCCCCTGTATCGCCGTGTTTTTGCTCACCTCTCATAGCTTCCCCTATATCGCCGTGTTTTCGCGCCCATCTCATGTCTTCACCTAGATCATTATGTTTTCGCTCGTCTCAATACTTCCCCTATATCGCTGTGTTTTCTAGCACATCTGATACATCTTGCCGTATCTCCGTGTTTTCGCACACCTCTTCCAATTTCCCCTATATCGCCGTGTTCTCGCACACCTCTCATACTTTCCCCTATATCACTGTTTTTTTGCGCATGTCCCATAGTGTCCCCTATATCGCTGTGTTTTCCGCACCTCTGATACATTCTGCTGTATCGCCGTGGTTTCGCCAACATCCCATAGGTTCCACTATATTGCCCTGTTTTTGCGCACCTCTCATGGCTTCCCCTATATCACGGTGTTTTCGCGCACCTCTCATAACATCCCCTATATCGCTGTGCCTTCGCGCACCTCTCATAACTTCCCCTATATCGCCCTGTTTTCGCGCACCTCCCATACCTTCCCCAATATCGCTGCGTATTCGTGCACCTCTCATACCTTCCCTTATCTCGCTGTGTTTTCACGCACCTCTCATTATTTCTCCTATATTGCCGTATTTTTGCGCACCTCTCATGGCTTCCCCAATATCGCCGCGTTTTCATGCACTTCTCTTAACGTCCCATATATCGCTGTGTATTAGCGCAATTGCCATAGCATCCCCTATATGGCTGTGCCTTCGTGCACCTCTCATACCTTCACCTATGTCGCCCTGTTTTCACACACCTCCCATACCGTCCCCTATATCGCTGTATTTTCGCACACCTCTCATGGCTTCCCAATATCGCCGTGTTTTCATGCACATCTCATGACGTCTCCTATATCTCTGAGTATTCACGCACCTCCCATAGCATCCCCTATATCGCTGTGCCTTCGTGCATCACTCATACCTTCCCCTATATCGCCCTGTTTTCCGTGAACGTCCCATGGCTTCGCCTACATCGTTGTCTTTTTGCGCACCTCATACCTTCCCCTATATCACCGTGTTTTCGCGCACCTCTCGTTTCTTCACCTATATCGCTGTGTTTCCGCTCCTCTCATTACTTCCCCTATATCGCTCTGTGTTCTCGCACTTCTGATACAGTTCCCTGTATCAACGTGTTTTCGCGCACCTCTCATAATTTCACCTATATCGCCATGTTCTCGCACTCCTCTCATATATTCCCCTATATCACTGTGTTTTCACGCACCTCTCATGTCTTCCCCTATATCACTGTGTTTTCGTGCATCTCCCATACCATCCCCTATATTGCTGAGTTTCGCACACGTCTCACACCTTTCCCTATATCGCCCTGTTTTCGAGCACCTCCCATACCTTCCCCTATATCGCTGTGTTTTCGTGTACCTCTCATACCTCCCCTTATATCGCTGTGTTTTCACGCACCTCTCATAACTTTCCCTGTATTGTTGCATTTTTGCGCACCTCTCATACCTTCCCCTATATTGCCGTGTTTTTATGCACATCCTATTACGTCCCCTGTATCGCTGTGTATTCGAGCACCTCCCGTAGCATCCCCTATATCACTGTGCCTTCGCGCACCTCTCATACCTTCCCCTATATCGCATCTGTTTTCGCGCACATTCCATACCTTCCATTGTATTGGCCTGTTCTCGCACACCTCTCATGTCTTCCACTACATCGCTGTGTTTTCTGGCACCTCTGATGCATTCCCCTGTAACACCAAGTTTTCGCGCACCTCTCATAATTTCCCCTATATCGCCGTGTTTACGCGCACCTCTCATACCTCCCCCTATATCGCCATGTTTTTATGCACATCTCATACCGTCTCCTATATTGCTGTGTTTTTGCGCACCTCCCATAGCATCACCTATATCGCTTTGCCTTCGAGCACCCCTCATACCTTCCCTATATCGCCCTGTTTTTGCGCACCTCCTATACCTTCCCTTATATCACTGCATTTTCGTGCACCTTTCATACCTTCCCCTATATCGCTGTATTTTCACACACCTCTCATAACTTCTCCTATATCGCTGTGTTTTTGTGCACCTCTCATACCTTCCCTAATATCACTGCGTTTTCATGCACATCTCATCACGTCCCCTACATCTCTGTGTATTCACGCACCTCTCATAACTTCTCCTATATCGCTGTATTTTTGCGCACCTCTCATACCTTCCCCTATATCACCGTGTTTTCAATCACATCTCATAACGTCCCCCATATTGCTGTGTATTCGCGCACCTCCCATAGAATCCCATATATCGCTGTGCCTTCGTGCACATCTCATACCTTCCCCTATTTCGTCCTGTTTTCGCGCACCTCCCATACCTTCCCTTTTATCGTTGTGTTTTCGTGCACCTCTCATACCTTCTCCTATATTGCTGTGTTTTCGCGCATCTCTCATGGCTTCCCCAATATTGCCGTGTATTTATGCACATCTCATACCGTCCCTTATATCACTGTGCTTTCGCGCACCTCCCATAGCTACGCCCACGTCGCTGTGTTTTTGCGCACCTCTCATATATTCCCCAATATCGCTGTCTTTTTGCACACATCCCATAGCTTCATCTTTATCGCTGTGTTATTGCTCACCTCTCATAGCTTCCCCTATATCACTGTGTTTTCACGCACCTCTCATGTCTTCATCTATATCGCTATGTTTTCGCTCCTGTCATTACTTCCATTATATCGCTGTGTTTTCTCACACCTCTGATACATTCCGCTGTATCGCCGTGGTTTCGCCAACATCCCATAGGTTCCACTATATTGCCCTGTTTTTGCGCACCTCTCATGTCTTCCCTAATATCACGGTGTTTTTGCGCACCTCTCATAACATCCCCTATATCGCTGTGCCTTCGCGCACCTCTCATAACTTCCCCTATATCGCCCTGTTTTCGCGCACCTCCCATACCTTCCCCAATATCGCTGTATTTTTGCGCACCTCTCATACCTTCCCCTATATCGCCGTGTTTTCAATCACATCTCATATCTTCCCCGATATCGTCCTGTTTTCACGCACCTCCCATACCTTCCCTTTTATCGCTGTGTTTTAGTGCACCTCTCATACCTTCCCCTATACTGCCCTGTTTTCGCGCAGCTCCTATAACTTCCCCGATATCGCTGTGTTTTCATGCACATCCCATAGATTCACCTTTATCCCTGTGTTATTGCTCACCTCTCAAAGGTTCCCCTGTATCGCCGTGTTTTTGCTCACCTCTCATAGCTTCCCCTATATCGCCGTGTTTTCGCGCCCATCTCATGTCTTCACCTAGATCATTATGTTTTCGCTCGTCTCAATACTTCCCCTATATCGCTGTGTTTTCTAGCACATCTGATACATCTTGCCGTATCTCCGTGTTTTCGCACACCTCTTCCAATTTCCCCTATATCGCCGTGTTCTCGCACACCTCTCATACTTTCCCCTATATCACTGTTTTTTTGCGCATGTCCCATAGTGTCCCCTATATCGCTGTGTTTTCCGCACCTCTGATACATTCTGCTGTATCGCCGTGGTTTCGCCAACATCCCATAGGTTCCACTATATTGCCCTGTTTTTGCGCACCTCTCATGGCTTCCCCTATATCACGGTGTTTCCGCGCACCTCTCATAACATCCCCTATATCGCTGTGCCTTCGCGCACCTCTCATAACTTCCCCTATATCGCCCTGTTTTCGCGCACCTCCCATACCTTCCCCAATATCGCTGCGTATTCGTGCACCTCTCATACCTTCCCTTATCTCGCTGTGTTTTCACGCACCTCTCATTATTTCTCCTATATTGCCGTATTTTTGCGCACCTCTCATGGCTTCCCCAATATCGCCGCGTTTTCATGCACTTCTCTTAACG